>NC_045166.1:18377409-18677409 GCF_900700415.2 Clupea harengus
ATGTCACTCTAGATAACGCCTGTGAGAAAATCCTCTTTAAGATGTGATCAAGACATCTTTACACCTATTGAAACCTTTCACTGGTGCCAAACACTGAACATAAACTGGATTAACGACCATTAACAGACTCTCTCCCTGAGTAAAGCAGTCAGACTGATCCAGAGTGAGTGAGTGGAGATCGTTGGTACCTGTCGGAGCTGGAAGATGCCCCCAGTGCGGACGTCTTTGGCGGGCACCACCTCCACGGGGGTGAACTCCCCACCCTCGTTCAGCTCCAGCACCTGGACCCACAGCTCCAGCCTGCGCACCACCTCACTCCACCTGAGCACATACACACATATGACTACACACATATGACTTCACACAACCAATAGAAATGAGGTGTGTGTGTGTGTATCTGTATTTCCTGTGTGCATATGTATGTGTAAGAGAAATAGAGACAAGGACAGAGAGTTGTATGTGATTTTGCATTCCTTTTCGTAGGAAAGCAAATTTTGGCCTGGAGATGTGATGGTGTGAATGTGTCTAGTGTGAATGTGCTATATTAAAATACCCCTGCCTATGTGTGTGTATGTGTCTCTGTCTGTGTGTATCTGTGTATGTGTGTGTGAGCGTGCGCAACTCTCCCGCAGCGAGCATGTTTTGGCCTGGATGTGTGTATGTGTCTGTGTGTTTCTGTGTGTGTGTGTTTCTGTGTGCGTGTGTGTGTTTGTGTGTGCGTGCGTGTGTGTGCGCATGTGTTTGTGTGCACACTTCTCCCGCAGTGAGCATGTTTTGGCCTGGATGTGTCTGTGTGTCGCTGTGTGTGTCTCTCTGTGTGTGTGTGTGTGTGTGTGTGTCTCTGTGTGTCTGTGTGTGTGTGTGTGTGTGTGTGTGTGTGTGTGTGTGTGTGTGTGTGTGTGTCTGTCTGTGTGTGTGTCTGTATGTGTGTGTGTGTGCACCTCTCCCGCAGTGAGCGTGTTTTGGCCTGGATGACTCCCAGATCCCAGAGTGCCAGGTTCCTGCGGGGGTGGGCCAGCTTGTGGCCGTACACCTCGATGGCCACCGCCCCCTCAGACAGGAACTCCACAAAGTCCTCAGTTACTGCAACCTCAAGTTCCTGAGGACACCATACAAATATCATACACAGACACACACACACACACACACACACACAAATGTCACAAATGAACACACACACAGCTATACACATACACACACACACACACACAGCTATACACATACAGTGCCCTCCACAATTATTGGCACCCCTAGTGAATATGAGCAAAACAGGCTATAAAAAAATATGTCTTTGCTGTTTATCCTCTTGGTCTTTCACTCAAAATATTCACAAAAATCTTGCCTTTTCATTGAAGTAAAACTATTGAAAGAAAAAAAAACTGTTGACATTAAATAAATATTTTTCCCCAAAACATGTGTGCCACAATTATTGGCACCCCTTAATTTAATGTTTTGTGCAGCCTCCCTTTGCCAAGATAATAGCTCTGAGTCTTCTCCTATAATGTGTGATGAGGTTGGTGAACACATGGCACGGGATCTGAGACCATTCCTACATACAGTATCTCTCCAGATCCTTCAGATTCTTAGGTCAACGCTTGTATACTCGGCTTCTGCTCTTCCGACAGATTTTCTATGGGGTTTAGGTCGGGGGACTGTGATGGCCATGGCAAAACCTTTATTCCGTGGTCGGTGAACAATTTTTGTGTTGATTTTGAGGTGTGCTTCGGATCATTGTCCTGCTGGAAGGTCCAACCACGGCCCATTTTAAGCTTCCTAGAGGGGGCTGTTAGGTTTTCATTTAATATCTGCTGGTATTTGATGGAGTTCATGATACCATGTCTCCTAACAAGATGTCGAGGGCCTTTGGAAGCAAAACAGCCCCACAACATCAAAGATCCGCCACCATACTTCACATTGGGTATGGGGGTCTCTTCTGTATGGCTATCTTTCTGTCTACGCCAAACCCACCTTTGATGTTTGTTGCCAAAAAGCTTTATTTTGGTCTCATCTGACCATATAACTCGGTCCCATTGAAAGTCTGACTTACATTTGGCAAACTGTAGGCTCTTTAGTTTGTTGTTGATTGACAGCAGAGGCTTTTTTCTGGCAACCCTCCAAAACAATTTGTGGTGATGGAGGTGGCGTCTGATGGTAGTTCTGGAGACTTTCTGAACCCAAGACTCAATTTACCTCTGCAATTCTCCAGCTGTGATCCTTGGAGATTCTTTTGCCAGTCGAACCATCCTCCTCACGGTGCGTGGGGTCAATTTACAGATAGGTCCTCTTCCAGGCTGATTCTTAACATCTCCTGTCGCTTTAAACTACTTAATTATTTCCATGATAGTGGAAATGGGTATTTTCAACTCTTTAGAGATTTACTTGTGTCCATTTCTTGATTTGTGCAGCTCCACAACTTTCCGTCGCACATTGTCACTGTGTTCTTGGGTCTTTCCCATAGTGATGAATGACTAATGGAATTTGGCCTGTGTCACCTCATATTTGTTCGCCAGTGGAACAGGAAGTCATGGTTGACCTCTTAAGAGTTCCTTATCAAACAGGTGAACTTAAAAATGTAAAACATGACTGGAAATATACTTCAGTTAGATTTTAATTATAAGATTTTTCTAGGGGTGCCAATAATTGTGGCACACATGTTTTGGGGAAAAATATTTATTTAATGTCAACAGTTTTTTTTTCTTTCAATAATTTTGCTTCAATGAAAAGGTAAGATTTTTGTGAATATTTTGAGTGAAAGACCAAGAGGATAAACAGCAAAGACATATTTTTTTATAGCCTGTTTTGCTCATATTCACTAGGGGTGCCAATAATTGTGGAGGGCACTGTACACACAAAACACAACCCAATCACACACCATCACACACAGATACAAAGAACCACACACACACACACACACACACACACACACACACACATCACTTGCCATTACAGAGACTAGACACACAGACACAAACCACTTGTTACAGATAAATCCCCACCACACACTCATAGACAACACACACTGAACCCTGCAGCGTTGTTGCTCTGACCTTGCTGCTGTCGAACACCACCAAGCACTGGGGCTCCTTGCTGCTGGGGGTGTGCGGGGTGGAGGGATCCACCTCGGGGGGGATGAACACAGGGTCCTCCTGCTCCCAGAAGTGATACTGGCAGAAGACGAAGTTGGACAGGTGCTGAGGCAGTCCGGTGGCCTGCACAACCCTTATCTGAGAAAGGGGTATGAGAATCATGATGAAGTCAATGAAGTCAGCTACTGCTATAGTAATAGTCATAGTTAACTTTAACCATATTTGTGACAAAATACTACTAATTAAAATAATTATTGCAAGCAATGGAAAATTAGTCATGCAGTTAATGTAGCTGCAGAACCTACTACAATTAATGATGTTAAAATTAAAAAGACACTAACTGTACTTTAAGGACAATTTTGTGGTATGACCTGCCGACTCTAAAACAGCTTAATGTTTGTCTGTTTCAGAAGACGTGTTACTTACTCATACATTATTAATGAATTAAAAACCGCTTTGGAAAAATGTTGTTAGGCTCAGGTAAAGACGGTGTGTGGCAACAGAGGAGCTATCAAATATCCACAGCATCATGAGGATGTGTCCCGTCCCCTGACCCCCGTGAGCCCCGTTCATGTGTCTCACCGTGCAGACCAGCTGTCTCTCCTGCCCCTCCCCTGCGGTTCTTCTGTCGGGCTCCTCTGACCCCATCTCGCTCTCATCCAGATCCCCGCTCACGCGCTCCACCTCCACATGCAGACGCCCCGCCACCTGACACACACACACACAGACACACAGACACACACACACACACACACACACAGACAGACACACACACAGACACATTCACACACACAGACAGACAGACAAACCTTCAGTTTATCCTTGAGTTCAAGCTCTGTTCAAACTCTTTTCAAATTTAAACACTACAACTTTAGGTTATTTTTCTCCCTTGTTAGGAAGCAACTAAGATACAGACACACCGAAAGCTCTGATAAAACATAAAATCCTGTCAACATGACTACCTTCCAGACAAATCTGACCTTGTAAAACAGCACAGAGCCAGTACATCCTTTTAAAACAGGCTCATATCTGCCCTTGGACCCTTGTTTGTGCCAAGTAATATGGAAGCCCATTGCAAAACAATCTAATGGCAATGCCACAAAGCTAAACTATACTGTTAAGCCAAAGGTATGCAAAGTGAGACTGGTATTTTCTCCAGCACAACACCAATATTATGACAGACTGAAAATACTGCAAGATAAGTCCTGACTCTGCTGAATGCATGTCAATCAAAACAACCAACTAAGATACTGAACTGTGATGCATTTTTCCAATGACAGACTCATCTAATGTCTGCTAATGTTACAGACAGCTCTGGGCACGCTCTGAACCACCCCCAACAAGGTCACTACAACAGAGCAGCAAGGACGCGGCTGACAGTGGGCACGCACCTCCCCCTTCTGGTTGATGATGGGTACTGCGTACTGCAGCTTGACGTCAAAGAAGAGGCAGGAGAGGAAGACGTTGGCTACACCAATCAGGCTGTGGTTCTCCTGCTCGTCAAAGAATGGGTCAGCCCGCTTGAAGTAGCTACGCATCACCTGCGGGGAGAGGATATGTGTGCGTACGTGCGTGTGAATGTGACGTAAATTCAAAGGCGGACTGACCTGTACATACCATTAACAGTATATTAAGGTTAACTAGTAGTCAAAGGTGATATGATAACATTTATATACAGTCATATGCAAAAGTTTAGGCACCCCTCTGAGGCTGCATGATAATTTACTGTCTTCACCAAAAAAAGATCACAGTTGTGTAATATTCATTTTCTAGTTAACACTGAGTGCTGGGGTGTTTTCCAGACAAAGATATTTAGTGTAGCAGTATTTAGTTGTGTGAAATTAAATCAAATGTGAAAAATAGGCTGTGCAAAAATGTGGGCACCCTAATCATTTTGTTGATTTGAATACCTGTACCTACTAAATGCTGATTAACTGCAACACATAATTAGTCTGATTAACTCGTTAAGCCTTCAATTCCATAGAAAGGTGCATCCAATCATTAGAAAAGGTATTTAAGGTAGCCAATTGCAAGTTGTGCTTTTCTTTGATTCTCCTCTGAACAGTGGCAAAATGGGGGCATCAAAACAGCTATCGAATGATCTAAAAACAAAGATTGTCCAGCAGTATGGTTTAGGGGAAGGCTACAAAAAGTTATCTCGCAGGTTTCAGCTATCAGTATCCGCTGTGAGGAATGTTATTAAGAAATGGAAGGCAACAGGCACAGTTCTTGTTAAGGCCAGAAGTGGCAGGCCAAGAAAAATATCGGAGGTGAAGAATGGTCAGAATGGTCAAGGACAACCCTCAGACCACCTCCAAAGACCTGCAAGGTCATCTTGCTGCAGATGGTGTCACTGTGCATTGCTCGACCATTCAGCGCACATTGCACAGAGAACAGCTGTATGGGAGAGTGATGCGGAAGAAGCCTTTTCTGCACACACGCCACAAACAGGCTCGCTTGAGGTATGCAAAACTACATTTGAACAAGCCAGGCTCATTTTGGAACAAAGTGCTGTGGACTGATGAGACAAAGCTAGAGCTATTTGGTCACAACAAGAGGCGTTACGCATGGAGGCAAAAGAACACAGCATTCCTAGAAAAACACTTGCTGCCCACAGTAAAATTTGGTGGGGGGTCCATCATGCTGTGGGGCTGTGTGGCTAGTGCAGGTACTGGGAATCTAGTTAAAGTTGAGGGTCGCATGGATTCAACTCAGTACCAGCAAATTCTTGCCAATAATGTTCTAGAATCTGTAACAAAGCTGAAGTTACGGCGGAGTTGGGTGTTCCAGCAGGACAACGACCCGAAAAATCGCTCCAAATCCACTAAGGCATTTATGCAGAGGAACAACTACAATGTTCTGGAATGGCCATCCCAGTCGCCAGACTTGAATATAATTGAAAATCTATGGCAGGGGTTTTCAACTGGTTTTGTCCCAGGGACCACCATTCTGACCAGAAAGTAATCCGCGGCCCACTGATGTGCCAGTGATTCCCAAAATATTTTACAGTCCCGTACCCTTCTTTTTCATGTTTGTAACCACCGCCGCCACGCCCCCTCCCCCTGCACACATATTCTGCCTATAATACTTGTCAGTGTAATTTCTTTGCTGAATATGGGTCTACATCAGTATTTTGGGCAATGCGACTTGGCTATTCAGACATAAATATGTCGACGGGCCCAGGTATATTTATAATTAAAAAAAAGTCAATGGTGAACTGATCAACATAGGCTCATGTCGCGGACCCCCTGCAATGCCGTCGCGGACCACCAGGGGGCCACAGACCCCTGGTTGAAAACCCCTGATCTATGGGGTGACTTGAAGCGGGCTGTCCACGCTAGGCACCCATCAAACCTTACTGAACTGGAGATGTATTGTAAGGAAGAATGGTCCAAAATACCTTCATCCAGAATTCAGACAATCATCACAGGCTATAAGAAGCGTCTAGAGCCTGCTATTTTTGCAAAAGGAGGCTCTACTAAATATTTATGTGATTTTTCTGTTGGGGTGCCCAAATTTATGCACCTGTCTAATTCTCTTATGATGCATATGGTATATTTTCTGTTTATCAAATAAACATTATTTCACTGCTAAAATATCACTGTGTCCATGAAGTATTATATATATGACAAAGAAGTTCCTGATCCAAACGCCCAACAATTTATAGATGAAAGTAATGGAGATTATCAGGGGTGCCCAAACTTTTGCCTATGACTGTATCAGGCGTCCTTGGATACTAGGCTATGTGCAATGAATTCATTGAGAACATTGTACTTTTCAGAATAGATTTACCAATGGTTGGGCTTAGTAGCATGAAATAATGTGTCCTTACTTGTGTACAGCAATATTTCTTATACATGTAATAAACTATAATAAGGATAACATAAATATTCTAAATGATCCTTACAGTTTATTTGGGACCTCTTTTTGTCAGAGGTCCAAACAGGTGCATTCTAACATCTACAGACTGGCAGACATTTGAGCTAGTGTGTGTGTGTGTGTGTGTGTGTGTGTTTGTGTTTGTGCATGGACAGCCAATATAGACACTCCCTGTTGTAAGGTGTGTGTGTGTGTGAGAGAGTGTGTGTGTGTGTGTGTGTTTGTGTTTGTGCATGGACAGCCAATATAGACACTCCCTGTTGTAAGGTGTGTGTGTGTGAGTGAGTGAGTGAGTGAGTGTGTGTGTGTGTGTGTGTGTGTGTGTGTGTGTGTGTGTGTGTGTGTGTGTGTGTGTGTGAACTCACGGGGTCGTCCTCGTCGTAGTCCTTCCACTCCTGGTAGAGCTCCCTCATGTCCACAAGCCTGTTCTCCATCTTCTCCATGGCCCAGATCTGTTTGCCTTTGCCCTTCCTCCTCACCTGCACCGCAGGCTCACTCAACACCACGTCACGCTGAGACACACACACACACACACACACACACACACACACACACACACACACACACAGGAAATATGAGAGGAGAGGAGAGGGGAGGAGAGGAGAGGAGAGGAGAGGAGAGGGAGGGAGACACACACAGGAGAGCGAGGGAGTGAGACACACACAGGAGAGACAAGAGGAGAGAGAGTGAATGTGCTAGCATGTGTTTGTGACCTAGAGAAAGAGTGACTGGGTTTGAGTGACTGAGTTAATGTGTAATAACTGACTGATTGAAAGGATTGATAGATAGAGAGAGAGAGAGAGAGAGAGAAAGCGAGAGAGAGAGAGAGAGCGAGAGAAAGCGAGAGTGAGTGAGCATATGAATGTGAGAGTCATAAGGAGGGTGAACGAGTGAGTGTAAATACTACACCCCCCAAAGCATTTTTAAGTAAACAGTTTGGTGCAAACTAAGCTCTTGCAGATGCTATAAGTGTGGGTGACTATTAGCCTTGGGAGGAGGTCAAAGGCATTGTGGTCAACACACACACACACACCTTCTTGTTTGCGTTGAGGTTAGCTGCAGGGATCTGTAGGGTGACCCTGTACTCTGTTCTCTTGTTGAGCTCCTCAGCAATGAAGCTGGCCTCCTGAACCAGCAGGTTTGCCCGAACAATCTGCTCTCTCAGCTTCCTCAAGCTGCGCGTCATCACCGCCTCTCTGCAGGAGGGGGGAGGGAGTTTGAGAAAGAGACAGAAAGAGAGAGAGAGAGAGAGAGAGAGAGAGAGGGGCATGAGACATGAGTACGAGATTTAAATACTGTCACAACAGAATTAGAGGCAGTCCAAATGCTTTTAGAAAGGGAGTTGAAACTGGTATCTGCAAACCCTGGACACAGTATACACTCCTGGACAAATGCATGATTTTGACAAATCTGTGGTTTTATAGGAGTTAATGGAGCTCAACTGGTTTCTAGCACATTGTTTGGGATCAACATTTCAGCTCAATGAATACAGGGTAAGTGTAAACCCTCAGGACAGTTTTATATGTCATCTCTAGAAAGGAAAAAGGGGTCAGGACTACAAAGCGTCCCAGATAAGCAGACACAGCCCCTCCCATCCTCCTCACCTCTCCTCGCTCCACTGCCTGAGACGGCTCTGGGCTCCAGAAGACAGCACAGACACAGACGCAGACGGCCCACCCAGGCTGAGGCGCTCGGTGCTGCGGTGGTGTGGTGGCTGCGTCTGCTGCGTCTGCTGCGTCTGCTGCTTCTCCGGGGTCAGGCGTCTGCGCAGCTGCTGCAGCTCCTGCTCGTACATCTGCCGCTGGCGCTCCAGGGCCGAGCGCTTCTCCTCCTCGTGACGGCGTTCCAGAGTCTGCAGAACTGCCTGCATGGGGTCTGAGAAAGAGAGAGAGAGAGAGAGAGATAAGAAAGAAGGATGGGATAGAAGGGGAGATAGAGAAAGAAAGTGTATGCAACAGCAAGAAAGAAAGAAAGAGAATGACTTTTGGACTTATGTTCTAAATGTAATCACACTATGACAAAAGAACGCAATCTAGCCAATCTAGAACCCCTCAAGGATTCATCAGCTTCAGGATTTATCAATTGAGAGATTCCACTTTCATCCCAGATTTGAAAGCCACTCCTGACAGACCTTTCCTCATCCCCCCTCTCCCCCTTTACCGTTGTTGCCCAGGGCCTTCATCATGACCTCAGTCTGGGCGTACTCGTAGTTGAAGCTGGTGTCACTGGAGCCCTGGCTCACAGTGTCCACGTCCACCTCCAGCTGCTCCGTGCTCAGTCCAGCATTCATCGTCCCACCCTCCTCTTCCTCAGTGCTGCGAGACAGCAGCTTGGGCATGTTGATCCTGAGCGAGGGAAGAAGGAGGGAGGGAAGAAGAGAGGAGCGAATAGAATCTCTTATCCATCTATAATCTGCATTTCTTTGTTTTCTCCTTCACTCTCTCCCCCTTTTGTTTTTTTCTACTCTCTGTTTTCAGTGTGAGAGGGTGTGTGTCTCACACACACACACATACACTTACACACAAACGCCAATGAGCACACAGACACAAAAAACAACAAGAGAGATGATCTATGGAAGATGAGTACGGACCTGAAAAAGTGGTTATTGCCCCAGAGGATGCGGTCTCCATGGTGAAGCTGGATCGGGGTAGTGATGGGAGTTCCATTCACACAGGTGCTGTTCAAAAATACAAGAGAGGCTAAAACACTATATCATAACTATCCCCACACACAAATATCAAGCCTGATAATACTGGTCTGAACAGCAACAATCACACAGTACATTATCAACTGATCTCAATTTATCAGTCAGAGGGCGTATCTAAGTTTTAGTGTCCAGTCAGTATGTGTCACTTTAGGACTGTAATGGTTCCTTTAGCATCTGAGTCATCAAACTGTACACCAATCAAGCACAGGTTGGAGCTCTTACTCCATATGTGATTCATAAAATTCATGTTGTATGTATGTACAATCTATGTGGGAATATAAATATGGTGTGTGCGGTGTGCTGTGTGTGTAGGTTTGTCCTGTCCTGTGTGTGTGTGTGTGTGTGTGTGTGTGTGTGTGTGTGTGCATGTGTTGATGTGTTGTGTGTATGTACACTCTATGGGGCCTTTACCGTGCAGTTTTGTGTGGGGTGAGGACCACACCAGAGTCGCTGGTGATGTTGATGACGCAGTGTTCCGCCTGAATGGCCATCCCACACAGCTGGATGTCCTGGGAGTCAGCTGAGCCTACACGAGTGTGGTCCTACACACACACACACACACACACACACACACACACACACACACACACACACACACACACACACACACACACACACACACACACACATCATCTGACTACTACAGATACACATCTACATCTTTCTTTTGAAGGGTGCTGGGTAATGGAATATATCTATTTAGCAAGGTGTGATGGGAAATGGAGTTTATCCTGTATTCTTAATAATGTACTTTATTGTGCAGTACCTTCAGGTAGTAGACCAGCAACTCGTTGAGGGCAGGGTCAGCATTCAGATTGACCAGGAAGCATTTGTCCTCCATTACTCTGATGCCAGAAGACTGTAGAGAGATGCCCAAACTCTCCAACTGCTTCTGCCGCTCCTGCACACACATGAACACACACCTTTTTATTCACACTGCATATGTAAGTGACTTTGTGTGTGTGCACGTGTGTGTGTGTGTGTGCGTGTGTGCACGTGTGTGTGTATGTGTGTGTGAACAGAGAACATGAGTTCTGTGAGAACAGAGAAAGTGAGTTCTGGGTGTGTGTTAGTGTGTGGGTGTGTGTTAGTGTGTGTTGTGTGTGGATACCTGTGCTATTGCTTCGGTCTTCCTGAGTTTGTCCGCCCAGGTGACCGTCATCTCCTGAATCAGCTTCTCAGATTCCTCCAGCCTGTCCTTCAGCTCTGGAGCCTTCATAGACTACACACACACACACACACACACACACACACACACACACACACACACACACACACACACACACACACACACACACACACACACACACACACACACACACACACACACACACACACACACACAAAATGTATCACCATAAGTAGCAGTTGACCCGATGTCAAACAGATTTAAAGCCATAAGGATCCTCATAAATAAATGACAGCCCTTAAAAACTCATCCCATATGTAGGAGATGTACTAAATCAGCACACAAAGTTTTGTTGTTTCTCCACTGAAATTAATGTGTGTGTACCTCAGCCTCTGTCAGCTGGTCTCGGAGCTTCTCCACCTCCTCTCTCAGCTCTCTGATGATGCGAGCGTTGGGGTCCTCGTTCACCACGGCATGATTGACGATGCTCTTGGCGCGGTCGGCGTAGCGGAGGGTCGACAGCGTCTCCTCGTAGTTGTCAGCTGCGGGGCTCACCGTGGCAACCATCGCCGTGCGACTGTTGCCACCCAGGCTGTCCTGTCAGATGGAAAACACAAGCAAAAATAATCAGAAGCTAGCTGACAAAGAGTCCATGACAGTTCAACTTAGGATCCTTAGTCATGTGATCCTTAGGGACTGAAACTGCTGTAAAGAAGATATGCCAGAGGTTTACACATTTGACTCAAATTAGAGGGGTTCTAGCACAACCGTCTACCTTTTCAAACAGTCTCAACTGTCAACTATCTGGTTAACTGTACCTGAAAGCTGATCAGAGTGACAAAGATAACCATCAAATTACACTCAGAAGCTTTGAATCTTGCAGGATCCAAACTGATGCACGTCAGAGTACCACAGACTTCAATAAAAAGCCCTTGTCAGAGAGATCTAGAACCATTTCAGGGTTCCACCGAAAGAAGTAATTTTTTTCCCTGGGAGCGTACCTTAAGGAGCCAAGTGAGCACTGAGTCCCTGTAGGGAACGAACTTGCTCTTGTTCTTCCCAGCCCCCTGGTCAGCCAGCGCTGAGATCACCAGGCCCAGTGTGGTCAGAGACCTGGAGACAAACAGCACATTTAACGGGCATTACACCAGATCTGTCAAGAGTTGAGAAATACAGGGGCCACAAAGGCAACAGAGAGAGCAAAGGAAACAGTCAAGGACAGTGAAAGCGATCTGGATGTAGGTACATGAGAGGTTTAAGACCTGTTATTGAGAGACAGAGAAAGAAAGAGTGTGCATGTGTGTGTAAGCACGTTTGTTCAGCTCAGGGAACTTTGTGTGTGTGTGGGTGTGTGGGTGTGGTGTGTGTGTGTGTGTGTGTGTGTGTGCGTGTGTGTGTGTGTGCACTCACTTGTTGATGTTGCTGCCCTCTTTGAGTCTCTCTCCGGCGGCTCCTGTTTTAGCCGCCCGCTCACTTCCAGCCAGATCCACGAGACTCAGCTTACTGACCTTCTCCCCACTTGTCTGAGTGAAACACACAAGAGTGAAACACACAAGTTAATATCACTCATTTCATTAACACCACACACAGAGTAAACAGGCTATTGTTACATGCTGAATGGATATATCTTCTGCAGCCTATATGCAGGTCTAACAGTCGTATGTATGTATGTGTGTGTGCAGATGAGTGTGTAAGTGTGTAGGTGAGTGTGTATGTGTGTATTTGTGTATGTGTGTGTGTGTGGGGGGGGGGGGTATATGAGTGAGAAAAAACTTTTACCCCAGACTGCATGTCCTTGAGTGTGTGTGTGAGGATGATGTTGAAGACGCCGTGGGAGCGGCTGCTCTCCTCGTTCATGTTTGTGGCGGCTACTGTACGAGACTTGTTGCCCTCGGACATCAGAGACTCAATGTCCTGCACAGGAAAGAAGCTTCATTGACACCATTATGTGGCAAAGGGTTTGTAGCTGGTAAGTGGGTTTGGAAAAGGCCTTTGTCATTTATGGCATGAAAATAGACAACATGGTCACCCATAGGTGCTAATAATGAAGATTGGCCTGCAGTACCTTGTAGTTGGCAACGGCGAGGCGAGAGAGGCCATCCACGTAAGGCCCCAGCACGTTGTGCTCCCTCACTCTCAGTGCCTGGCGACTCCTGGGGGGGGAATAACACAGTTCCCATTGTGTAAGGGGAACAGTAAATGCCATGTTTACACGTCTCCACCAGTTCAACCAAGGCAGAGCTGCATTAGGCAGATGGGTCCCGTGATCAAGTTATTTCCAGTAGCGGGGAGTTTTTTCCTCTTCACTGTCACTTCTGGGCTTGCTTGAGGGGGTTCAGGCCTCAGGTTCAGTAAAGAGCCGTAAGACAATGCTCATTGTCGATGGTGGAATATAAATAAAAATTGTATATTCACCTAATTGAAACTGAGAATACTGTGTCCTTTCTTACTGTATCATTGTAGAGTTGCTAAATCATTGTCGGAGGAGGGTAAGGCCTAGAGTGGACCTCCTCCAAGCCCTGTTAAGCCTGCCAACATTCTTTTCTTTCATCATCTACAAGGCAGCCTGGTCTTCAAGGGAGTACAGCACACTAGAGTGGCATACCCACCTCCTAGTTTCCTGTTATATCTCTAAGTGCCATATTAAGAAGCAAATTCTTTGAAGTTAGAACAGGGAGCAAGCCTATCAATCTTATCGCAGTGAAGAAAGGAGTCCATCATGTACTTAGAAGTGTCTTCGCAATTTAGCTGCCAAAGCTCCTGCTTATTTTTCTATGTTACATGATCCACTCATTTGTAACACACTTTGAATTACCGATGTGTATGATCTGCTATGTAAATACACTTGCCTTGCCTTCCTGTGAGGAGTACACAGGAACACAATAATTTCCTCTCAGTAGACCCTATAAACTCAAAAGGCCCCCATATACAGTTACTTAAAAGCTTCATTTGTAAGCTCTTTCACACCACCTCCTGATGTCATGTGTATGTTACAGTGTAGTTTCTATTGAGTGGACAAGTTGTGTAGGGGAGGGCAAGCAATATTTATAGGATCTAACAATAGAAACTGTACACTGACATGAGAGATGTTGACAGTGCTCTGTGACAGTAAGTGTGACTCAAACAAGAAACAAAGGGAGCACACTGAGGACTGATGCAGTCACACAGTTACTATTAGAGTGCTGTGTTGTGTTGTAGAGGATGGATACCCGACCCGAGCCCTGTCGGAACCCGACAAGTCGGGCCGGGTTCGGACAAATATTTAGAAATTATAATCGGGCTCGGCATTGAACATTCCATATTTAAAATATCTTAATAAATAGTGAAGTCAACGTGTCTGCCTCACATAATGCAGAAGTTCGTTTTTGAGAATAAAATAAATCACATTAGGATAACAGCCTTCTTCCCGTGGCGGGAATTTGTTTATGTCCTAGCTGTGACAACGCGATTACAGGTGGCAAAATGGCATCATGGTCATCTGGAGAGTTTAAAACGATACTAAACGAAGGGAAATCTACTGTATGGAGATATTTCTGCTTAGTATTCGATGCGGATTCTAATTAGGCTGTTGGATATGTCCAATGTAAGAAGTATGAAATATGATTGATGCCATCCTCTTTCTCCACAACAACATGAATTAAACCTCGATGGTTGGACTATGTAGATAGTTTTATAACGAACGTTGGAGTGCAAGAAAAAAAAAGATCTTCAATGGTAAGACTTGTCTGTTGTGCCTCCTTTGGTGTATAACGTGAGTTTTATTCAGGCATAGCGTGTGTAATGTGTAGGCTATTTCATTCCGTTTGTTAACCTTTCCTGCTGTCTGTCTCTGACCGTAGGCTAGTTGGAGATTGCAGGGGAGACTCAATGTTCAATGCTTAGTTCAATTCTCCAGGGTCCGAAGTATTACATGTTCTTAACTTCGGGGTTAATTCCCGTTCCTTTCCGTCTGTTGCTGGTTAGTAAATAAATGCCCACTGTATTCTTTCTGAGGATGTATTCTTCACACACTGGTTAACATTGTTACAGCACATACGGTTTTTAGCTTCTGTCGCTAGCTACATCCAAACTATTCATAAGCGTCACCGTCTACCACACCAACCCTGTACTTGCTGCTCTTAAAAGGGGCCGCACCATTTTACAACACGTTCTTGCAATGTGAATCATTTAATTTAAACATGCTTATTGGCCTTCTTGTGCACGCTTGTGCGTTTGACAGCGCTTGTTTGTGTGAGCGAGCATTTATCTGTTGATGCTCGAGTTTAATAAAGCCAGGCTATTCATAAAAAACGTACGTAAATGTGGCATTAGTATGAACAGTTGAGACATTGATTCCGTCGGGCTCGGGTCGGGTTCGGACGAAATATTTTAATGGCTGTCGGACTCGGGCCGGGCTCGGGCACTACTCTGTCGGACGCGGGTCGGGCTCGGACAGAAAAATGTGGCCCGATCCATGCTCTATTGTGTTGGGATTCAGCCTGTTGATCAGGTTATACGGAAACAGAGAAGTGTTTGTTTGTGTCAACTGTATGTGAATTCAAACTGGTGGCCATGGATGACAGGTTGGCTGAAACAGAGATAGATGAGTGTGTGTGTGTGTGTGTGTGTGTGTGTGTGTGTGTGTGTGTGTGTGTGTGTGTGTGTGGACACAGTCAGTAATGAGGGATGTTACTGAGGCGCAAGGGGTGCCTCTGTCTCTATGGGTCTCACCCTTTTGGGTCGAGCAGGTCGCGGACCTTCTCGTTGTAGATCTCCATGAAGGACACCTCCACGGTGAAGCTCTCCCCCTCCCGCTGCTCCCGGGTGGAGCGCTCGAACAGCGCGCTGCACAGCCGAGGGGTCAGACCTGGCTGGTCCGCAGAGCCCATCATGGTGTAGGACTTCCCCGAGCCTACAACAAAGACGATCATGTTACAGCAATCTCTACATGGTCCCATCAGAATAGAGTGCGGTGCGGTGAAAAGGTGGCTTATTAGGTTCACCTTAGAAGTTCTCTAAACAGGCTAATTATGTTGCATTGTGATTGCCATGCGGTCTAAATACAGTGGGAAACAGTAAGGGAACAACCAGTTACACTGTTGTAGTGGGGAGTCTACCTGTTTGTCCATAGGCAAAGATGCAGGCATTGTAGCCCTGGAAAGCATTATCCAAAAGGCTTTCCCCCAGGCACTGAAACACTACATCCTGACCTGAGAAGAGAAACACACACACACACACACACACACACACACACACACACACACACACACACACACACACACACACACACACACACACACACACACACACACACACACACACACACACACACACACACACACACACACACACACAAACACCTTGAGCTGATGACAAAAAAAAACGTGTTCACAGAATGGTATTTCCGGATATAAACACAGAGAATGTGACTGCTGGTTTAATTAATCTCAAATCTGCCCCCCCCACCACATTTACTAAACCCGTTTCTCTCTCTGTAACTTGCATAGGACAGGATTGTTAGGATTGGATAACTGTACCAATGAAGTGTCATTATAAAATTGCCGTAGTGCGTTTTGACTGTGTTCCCAACATTCTACACACCTGCAAATGCTGCATCTGCCTCATCCATAGACCAAAAACAGTAGTCATACGCAAAAACCTACAGAGGAACAAAACCATACCAGTTATGCAGGAAATACAGCTTCCCATCACTCGAGAGATACAGACACCTGTGTGAACCATGCATCTACACAGAAATCTGCTAACACGTCTGCTAAATGACTAAATGTAAATGTAGAAAATAAACTACTCAGAAGCTAAATCCACAGTTGGACCTGCACATATCAGGAGGTGGTTTAATCAGCATAAGGGCCCTCACCTTTGGCTGGCTCCTAGATGGGAAAAACAAGAAATGAACATCATGAGTTTAGAAACCCAGTTTTCAACAACTTAATTAGACTGATTGATTACATTTATATAGCACTTCTCTCAAAAAAGCTTTATAGACATCAAAAGGGATCACATTTAACCACCACCAACATCCACCTGGATGATATGACTGGTATCTGGTATGGAGGTGAGTAGACAGAGAACTAGTCATTATGGCTGCACTGGGGAACATTTGGAGTGCTTGACAGAGTACAAGCCAAGAACACGTGATTTTACCATCCCTATCCTTTAGAACAAGAACCACAGGATCTTACATGCAAGAATGGAGGACGGTTTCGGAAAGGACACCCTCATTTGAAAGTCATAGTTGGCAATGTGTATGTGTATGTTTTATGTGTATGAGATCTTTGATCTTATCTTTGAATTTCTATTGTGTAGGCATGACTACTGCCTTTCACAAAGTAGTATAAATCAAGTATTTCTGGTCTGATGACAATCAATGAACAACCCCTGTTGATCCAATAACAAAATCCTCCTCTTTAAACCCCCAAAAGGCTTTTCTTTCCTCCATCACTGATGTTGCATTGCCGAAGGGGAGACATTTTGGGTAGATACTAAGTTTTAGACCCAATCAAGATCTGGGCACTAATGTATGTACATATGTACGTATACATGTACAGTATGCATTACATTGCAGCTCTGTAGGTTAAAACCCCCTATATATATATGTATATATATATACAGCTTACAGGTTAAATCTCTGAGCCTCTCATAGAAAAGCATTTGAGAATGTGGATAAAGAAATACTTTATTTGTCCATGAATGCTGGGTTGGGTTTTCAAACCACTGACCGAGGAGCACTGTAAATGCATCGTAATGATAAATAAATGACAGCGGCCCAGCCTATCAACAGCCTGTCAGACCTGTTCTGCCTGAGCTCAGAGGCAATCACAGCTGCATGCTGTAACCCATACAAAAAAAGAGATAGCCCCGCCCCGCCCCGCCCCCCCCCCCACACACACCCAGTGATTGGAATCACTAGTGATTGAGAAGGGGGTAGGAAAGCAGTGGAGCTTTTGTGACGGGAATACCTGGGAAAGCCAGTCACCTGGCAAGTAGCCAATGAAAGAACAGTCCCACCCTTTGTAAACATAGTAAGCAGTGTCTGTTTGTGTGTGTGTGTGTGTGTGTGTGTGTGTGTGTGTGTGTGTGTGTGTGTTTGTGTGCGTGTGTTAAATCAAGTATTTAAGAGAGAGAGAGAGAGAGAGAGAGTGAGTGAGAGAGCGCAAGGGTGGGTATGTGTATGCACATATGTAATTATTTGAGCAAGTGTAAACAGAAATGTGTGTGTGTGTGTGTGTGGTTAGTGTATGTATGTGTGTGTGTGGTTGGTGTATGTATGTATGTGTGTGTGTGTGTGTGTGTGGGGGGGGGGGGGGGGCATGAGGCTTCATGAGGCATGGACAGGCATGGGCTGTTCTAGAACTCTTCCACACACATACATAAACACACACACACACACACACATACACACACACACAGCTCTCAGACTTGTTGGCCTTGCCTTTTCAACAGGCTGCTGCCTGCAGAATTATTACCACAGCACTGACAGACAGGGCCCATGGAATACCACAGGACTCCACAAACAGGCAGGGAGAGAGAAGACTGATGAAAGTCAAAGGTCCTGCACCACAACTTCTCCTTTCTGCTTGGTCACACGGGTAAACCACTCCGCAAACGCCACAGCAAACTCTTTTTCTCCTTCTATTTTTTCACCAACCCAGAGTGTTTTTTTTTTTTACAATAACCATTTTGTGACAGAAACTAAAAATGAACACAAACTTCTGCATCCCTGTTTTCCATCATCGACACACACAGCTAACAGTATGAGGTGACGAGTGCTCATGTGAACATGGTGGAAAATTCAAACATCTGGTCAACTGGAAAAGCTGACGAGTTACCGAGACACTTGGGTAATAAAACGAGGACTGTTTTGAATGTGAGGATGTGAGATAAGGGGCTGCATCGCTGGTTCCTGAAGAGTAACACATCCTGTGAAAGTCCCTGTTTCCGGTTTCCGAGGTTCCAACCAAAAAACATTGAGGTCTAAGAACATGATGTCAGCAAAACTGCCTGGACCAAACGACTAAAACCACAGACTTGGGACATGGGAACAGTGGAAAAGTGTAATTAAGAACTGTGATTCCCCACATACTCAATCAAATTAAATTACCTCCAAAAATGTATAACCCAAAAATGTGTGTGCTTCTCTTGATTCCTCTAACCAACTGATATTCAAGACTTATCCGAAGCTCTGATTTCTTTCTATTCTTCATATCTAGCCTTCAACAATGACAACGACAATGACTCAAGCGCATTCTGTCCTAATGGGAATGCTATGAAATGGTAGACATTTGCGGCCACTGCAGCTTTTAGCTGAGGGAGAAGCAGCAGCAATGAAAATTATACCTGCTCTTCTGATCCCTTATTTACCCTGTGATGGCTGATGTGAGACTCGGCTCACACACACACACACACACACACACACACACACACACACACACACACACACACACACACACACAAGGCCACATTGTTTCCTTCAGCACTAAGAGAATCCAAGGTTACACTCCACTGGACCCTACACCGGTTGCTATGATAACCGGACGACCAAAGTAGCCGAGGAATTTAGATTGGTGGGAGTATAGCCTCCCAGCCCGGCCCATGTGAGATTAAGAACAGAGGAGGGGACCGAGAGAGAGCATCGCAACAGAAAGTCAAGTTTCTTTTCAAGAAGCCGGGCCACCCAGACCAGTCCGTACCATCAGTCAAGGGCTTTATTGTGTCTCTCCCCTGCAGTTAACTAATCATGGCAGGCTGTAATGCCCAATCTTTGTTGTCCTCTTGAAAACCAGTGTCTTTAGTACTATTGTCTGTGACCCTGGTGTCCCTCTACCCTATCTAAGTCAGCTATATCAGCCTGACCATGAAGCCTGCTGATGTCAGTTGTGCTCCAATTTCAAACTAGTGGTGGTGGTTTCACAGAAGTTTACATATATACTGCACCGCTAGTGTGCTTTTAAAGCCTACCTAGTGTCCCCTTTTCCCATGTTCCCACAGGCAGGGTGGAGGATGGTCTGGTTGCCTTCCATTTCGATGACACATTTTGTCTTCAGGTCCTTTTCTGTGAGGGAGGTGCAGCGGACAGAGGAGAAAAACATTCATTTCCTAGTCCCATTAGCAGCAGCACAAAAGTAGGACAGCAGCTCAGAAACACCACAAACATTTGTGAGAGGGGAGGTGAAGTGTGTCGAAACTGTGTTTTGAAGAGTTGAACAGACTTGTTTTATACTTGCTCAAAACACAAATTGCATGGGATGTTTTCCAGGAGGAGAAAAAAAACATGGGTAAAAAGTACATGCTTTCCTTGAAAAAAGTATTTGGCCAACAAGTGTGACATCAAAGGGTAAAACTACATGCCCCAAGGACAACACATATGCCTTCCAAGGGAAATTAGAAATGGTCCATTCGAAGCTTAAGTGTTTGTTTTTACATTTAAACTCCCATGAATAAGGAGAGCATGCTCTATTTTCGTGCGCACGGCTCAACAGCCATGGCACTGTTTCACACAGTTAAGTCACTTGCTGAGTTGAGGGGCATTGCTTAATGGAAATGCAATGACAGTCACAAGATTCCGTTCATGTCTCACCTCTCCTGTTCATTGGCCGGACCCGTACAGCAACCTTCACGTTTGAGTCATTCAAACTTGTTTCGTCCATGGTCCAGAAGTCTAGTTGTCTAGTTGTCTAAGATCCAGAAAAACTTTGTAAACACTTGTATATCAAAGCGATTACTTATATTGTAAAAAAGGCATTCTATTCAAATTCGTTAGTGATTATTACAAAGATATGTCCTATAGGCTTCAATAACTAATCTGAGACACTATCGATGTTTGTATCCTAGTAGACTACTGTCGCTTAATGTAAACCTCATTAATGCACATACCCTCCTCGCTATTTGTATCGTTTGTTCAGTGACAAAGTATAAGGAAAGCTAATACACTAACTGTTACAAGTAGCCTAGTTTAAATGTCGAAACAGATGGTTCGGCTGAGGTAAACGGCATAGCACAGCAACACTGGCAACGCACCTGAATAAACTGCAGGTTAAAGGAAAATCTAGAGTGCAACAAATTACACTAGCACATTCTATTTGTCGACAGTCCGAAGTTATGTGGCAATGACCGTTTACAGTTCTCAGAAGGTGTTGTAAACAGAAAAGCAAGCCTTACCACCGATCTTAAGGAGAGCTCCAATGAGAATTGACATTAGCTTGCTTTTAGCCTGTGAGGTTATACTGGCTTTATTCCAATCATAAAACATTCCAAATAGAGGAGTCCCCCCGAAATAATTTCTTCAGTAACAATCGTTCAGACAGGCTCCAATGAAACCTCCGGCTTTACGAGTCGATGACACTTCAAAAGCAAGCTGACATATTTCCACCTGCTTCATTTCCTGATACTCCCGAGAGAGACCACTGAAGCCATTTTAACCTGAGACTTCGCACAGGTTCTAGTGTGGGACAGTCATAGGCAACAGGTTGAGCGCCTATGTCACAGATTTGCACTGAGGCGGATTTGCTGGGACGCACAGTGACAGTCCAAATGGCCAAGAGGAAAGGCTGTAACTGGATAAATGTTGGATTTATTTTGGCCAGCGTTCAACGTGAAACGTGCAACATTTAACTTTATCATAGCAGCCGTATGAGTTTAATTCCACAGTGCTTTTCGTTTCTCAAGACACACAAAGTGTCAGATGGATCCGAAGTATTTAACAATCTGCATTTGCTAATATGAAAATGCTTACTTTTGATAGATTAGGAAAGCTTAAAATCAACAAACCCCAAACCTACTAAACCACACACTCATAGGCTAACCATATATTACAAAAAATTGCCTAATAATTCAACAACAATCTGGAGTTATAATAGCCTACAAAAAATGTAAAAGTAAATGAGCACAATGCATATTTTTTTTTCAAAGGTTGTCACTTTCACTCTTTAAAAAAAATCAGCATAGTTAATAGCTACAGCTACCATTAATTTCTTGTGACCACTGAGCAGTCTTTGTTAGAAGATGGGACAAGGAACTCTATATGAATTTCTGTTTTCTTCCGAAAGAAAAATGTGGTTGCACCTATCCGGAAGCGTTTTCGACAGTTCTAAACAAAGTACGGCCATAAGCATGTTGACATGTCTAGTTCCTACATGCTGATCTTCAGGAATGTCTGCGTTCTTAGTAGATAGTATGTTTTAGATTAAATAAAGATTCAATATATTGTGATATAATTTGTGTATTGGTGAAATATTTTTGGCTGCGCTGTTGTCATGGGGAAGCCAAAGAAGAAGAGTAAGTGTTTTATCTCTCAGCCAAAGCTAGTAACGTTAGCTGGATGCGTGTGAGTTTAATAAGCACAGCTAGTTACGTATGTAGCATTTATGTGGCATTTAAAGTTAGTTAGACTTACTTTCACGTATATACTATCTATGTCTGTCATTCACTCTTCATTGTAAATCGTGTTGTCTATTTTTATATTCTAGCTATTGGTACCAATGACCCTGTTGACGTAACGTTAGCCAGATATAGATAGCCTGTTAACTGACCAACGTTACATTCTCTTACGTTATATTATCTAATCTATTAATGCAATGGAACTGCATTGAGAGCAACTGACACACATTATAAACTGAGATAATGTTCAGGGAGAGCACTACCCCAAATGTTAGCTTGACCTATGTCATTCAGTTTTTGAAAGATTTAATCCCGTTGTTAATGAGCAGAACACATTAAGGCTTGCATCATGTCATAATTAAAAGAGTTCACATCTTTTCCCTCCACTTGCTCAGGTGACCTCAGCCGTGCGGAGCTGATGATGATTACAATAGCCGATGTCATCAAGCAATTGGTTGAGGCTCACGAGGAGGGGAAGGACATCAACCTCAACAAGTTAGTTCACACTCCTAGCTTACGTGTCTGTGTGTGATCAAATGATAGATATCTGAATGAATACTGGTGGAAATGTTGTTAGTGTGTAACGTCAGAAGTCATCAATTTGCAACATGCTCCCACTGATCTGTGGACTAAGCTCATCAAGAATGTCAAATTCATGAATTCACTCAGTTAATTGTGTGAAACTAAAACTCAGTGACTGGTCACCTCATCCTCCAGGGTGAAGACAAAGACTTCGGCTAAGTATGGCCTCTCTGCACAACCACGGCTGGTGGACATAATTGCCGCTGTTCCACCACAGTACAGACGTGCTCTGGTGCCCAAACTAAAGGCCAAGCCCATTCGCACAGCCAGTGGGGTCAGTAGTGCCGTAACTAGTCGTACACAAATAACTTCATGTGACAGTAGTGTGCTGTGTTTGGAATGATAAATACATAATATTAAAATGAACCAGACTTCTACACAAATGATAATGAGTAAAAAGGTTTACACATTGATAGTGTCATAACTACAGCTAGGATTAAACATGATATTAACGCATGGAAGGATTATATTGTAAAAGTAGCTGACATCTGCAGCCTTTTCTTCCATTACAGATCGCTGTGGTCGCCGTCATGTGCAAACCGCACCGGTGTCCTCACATCAGCTTCACAGGGAACATCTGTGTGTGAGTGGTCAGGGGCTCAGGGTAGGATGGGGAGGGACCATGGATGTGTATTTCTCAGCAATAGCTGATCAGCATCAATGGAATATTTATTAAAAAAAGAAAAATCTTATCTGAACATCTGTCAATCAGCTCAAATGCAAACAACCATCTATTGTTTTTTTTTTTTTCAGTCATATGAGCTAACATAGCTAATCACCATTCACAAGGATTTTGTGAGATAACTATATTTTGTGCTCTGGCAGATATTGTCCAGGAGGTCCCGACTCAGATTTTGAGTATTCCACACAGTCCTACACAGGATATGAGGTATTCACCGTCCCTCCATCCTCTCAGAAATATGAGTCTGAAATATGCTTGAGAACATGTTCACTAAAACCAAACTACAATGCGTGTGCGTGTGTGTGTGTGTGTGTGTGTGTGTGTGTGTGTGTGTGTGTGTGTGTGTGTGTGTGTGTGTGTGTGTGTGTGTGTGTGTGTGTGTGTGTGTGTGTGTGTCATGGTAAGCCAACGTCGATGAGGGCCATTCGGGCACGGTACGACCCCTACCTGCAGACGCGACACAGGGTGGAACAAGTGAGTAACCCAGTTAGCTTGTGCCGTCCTTTTCTCTTCTGCTCTCCAATTTATTCCACCAAAAGTAAGCAAGTGCACAGACCAGCTTTAAAAGTGGTGATGCTAAAACTATGTGGATGGGTTGTTTTTACATACAGACAGGTCTGAGCTCCATGAAAGTCTGTGATCCTAATTTAATTATGCAACCGGTGTAAGAATGTGTTCATTGCTTTTGATGACAGCCCTTGCTACCAAAACATGAAGGTCCTAACCCTATGGCTATGTTAAAGTGCTCTTTCCAAAAAAATGTACCTTCACACTTCATATAATTCGCAGTGCTTGAATGAACAGATCATTAGCATTATACAAGGGCTCTCTATGCAAAGAGCCAGTATAATCATGAAGTGTAAGACGAGCTTTCTGTTCTCTGCATATTGATGGCAGTGTGTGAGGCTTGCAGCATGATGCAAAGTAGCTTGTTATCTTTTAACGCTTTTTAAATGACCCTTTTTATTGAAGAGGCAGTGGACCAGTAAGAGACTTGAGTGCCTCTCTGAGGTGCTGTAAATGTGGTTGTATAGGGAGAGATATGTTTATTCTTCAGTATTCTTACAGAAATATAAGCTTTGTTTATTAAGCAAAGACAACCCAACCCATTCAAAATCTATGTATATTGTGTGACTGCTGTTGATCCTCCTCTTCTAAATGAATAAGCATCTTGCGGCCCAAACCTTAGGGTTTTCTCACAACACACACGACACGACACGACAGAGGGTAATATCTGGGCATACATGTCCACCCCACACACTCTGCTTCCATAAACACCCCCCTACCATACATACTTACACCTTGTCACACACAAACCTGTATACCCACTCACACATATCTGTTAAA
Organism: Clupea harengus; assembly: GCF_900700415.2. Taxonomy (NCBI): domain Eukaryota; kingdom Metazoa; phylum Chordata; class Actinopteri; order Clupeiformes; family Clupeidae; genus Clupea; species Clupea harengus. Next base: position 18,402,198 of record NC_045166.1, read on the forward strand.
CTTTGTCTTTTGCCCACACCCCTGTGGTCATGCTACCCCTCTTCCCCTGTTCCTCTGTAACCCATGTCCACTCGTAGCTGAAGCAGCTGGGTCACAGTGTGGATAAGGTGGAGTTCATCGTGATGGGCGGGACCTTCATGGCCCTGGCAGAGGAGTACCGCGACTACTTCATCAGGAACCTGCACGACGCTCTGTCCGGACACACCTCCAACAGCGTGGCTGAGGCCGTCAAGTATGCTTACGCAGTCACGCAGTCGCACAGTCCACACACACAAACAATACAGACCTGCAAAGAGTTAGCCAGAGATAGTCAAATACGTATGTACATTCTTCTACACACACACACACGTGCGCACGCACACAGTAGTGAGGCAGAGACCGACAATTACATGCATGCATTCTCCTACACACCTGCGTCACACACACACACACACACACACACACACACACACACACAGGTACACTGTACGTACGGCTAATAGCATAGTCATTTATCTCCACTCTGTTACACTATACACATACTCCCCCGTGCTCACCTCTAGCATTAGGGTCCAGCCTGGCCAAGCTTACACTTAACTACCTCTTACCTTTCATCATTTTCGTGACTCCTCTTTCAATTTTTGCATATGTTGTAATACAAATTTAACTGACAACAGACACTCCGTTTGGCTGGGAGCTCTGTGTGGGTCTCCTGAAAAACGAATCGACCATAAGAGGGCGATGTGCACTCAATGTACTGCTGACGCATGAGTCAGACTGTTGTGATCCTCGTCGCTTGTATATATTAAGCTTAGTGCCTGGTGGTCGCAGATGACTGCGTATGAGAATTACAAGTTGGCCCTCATTGTCTAGAGGGGGGCATTTTCTGCTGTGTAATTCTCCTTGGAATCAGCAGAGCGTCAGTAGAGTATCAGACACTGTCTCTTCGGGTTAGACTCCTCACCCTTCTCACTGTTCCAAATGTCCTGAGCCTTTATTCACAAAGGGTCTTAAGGCTAAAAGTTGTAAAAGTAACTTGCCAATTTAGGAGAAACTCCTAAAAATAATGACAATGTCAGTCTTATCTTTGGGACTCGTATTTTTTTGAGTAAAAGGAATTCACACCAAGAAGTAGTTGAGAGGACTCCTAACTCACTAAAACCAATTCACAAACAATCGGAAAACAGCAGTATCTATCATTCCACGTCACGATGTTTTGGAATGCAAGTCTCAGTCGCGAAGGAATAATTGTGGATCTTAAGGGATGCAACCCCACCGACCAACCGAATAAACCCATTTATTTATGAAATTGAATTGAATGTAACGTTGTATTGTAAATTAAATTAAACTACTTACTGTCTACACGGAAGTGTCATACAGATGCATTTTGAAAACTTTGCGAAGATACTCTTTCTATGGGTAGTGTTTTCCGTTGTTATTTCATTTGTAGCCTGTCATTTTTATTTATTTTTTCATCTATTTATCTACGGATCTCTGCGGTAAACCATTTAGTGCATGCCTTCTCACCATCACACAAGTTTTCTTTTTGCAGGTGGGGCCGGGAAAAACTCATCAATATTCACCGGCACAGACCTGTCACTCATCAACCAATCACAGAGGTTATTGAAAGCAAGCACGTGCATAAGACCTGACACCAGCCTTAGTGACGGAGTTTTTCTCCTAGCTTAGGAGTTGTCTCTTCTCCTTAGTACAAGTTGGTTTTTAAATAGAGAACAGTCAAGAGTTTCATGTAAAATATCTCTACATCTATCTATTACTTACTCTCTACCTGTATCTCTACACTTACTTACATTTATAGAGCAGATTCTTTTATCCAAAGTGACATCCAGTACAGTGCAGATATACATTTTCGTCTGCATGTGCGTTGCGTTCCCTGACCTTGCCACTGTTAGCATCTTTCCCTACCAAGTTCAGCTACTGGAGCACTTAATAAGGGTAAAGGTTGTAGAAGCACAAACTGAGGTTCCAGTTAGCGCAATGACACAACACACAGTAACTGAGACATGTCGCCGGTCACAAACACACACACACACACTCACACACACAGACACAGACACACACTCACACACACAGACACAGACACACACACCCTCTGTCCTGTAAGGGGTGCCTGCGGTTATTCAGTCAATGGAATCAAATCCTGAACCAATTAATTCTCAATTAAGCATCAGGCGGCCCACTTTGACGGCCAGCCGGAGGGCCGTTTCCCGTTTTGGACCTGGGTGACGTGTCCCGTTAGATTGGCGCCCTTGCTCTAACCAGCACTGGCTGTCAGAGCGGGCAGGGCGTAATTGAGATGCCACTTGGATGGCTGGCAGCATGACTGGCAGGGTTAGAGCCCCAAACTTTGGCAAAAACTTTTTTGTGGGGGGGGGGGGGGGTGTGTGTGGGGGTGGGTGTGTGTGGGGGGGTTGCAAACAGCCTAAACGGTAGCAAAGACTTTGAGGGAGTTTGACTTCAGGGTGAGGGGAGTGTGGGGCTGGAGATAATGCAGTGTGAAAAACCTTCCGGACCTGATTGACTTATTAGTTTGTTTGTTTTTTTTGTCATTTTTTTGCTGTTCCAAAGTACTGATAAATTGTGTGTGTGTTTGTGTGTATGTTTTCAAGGCCATCCCCAGGATTACTGGCGTCTCAAATCGTGTGTGTGTGTGTGTGTGTGTGTGTGTGTCTGTGTGTGTCATTGGGTTTGTTAAGATGACATGATTGTTGTAATTGTTCGGGCTGCTAATCAGCTGGAGACGTCAGAGTTCGATTTCAGTTTCTTATCTCTGCTGTCGGCTGCCTGTGTGTGTGTGTGTTTGTGTTTACCCATATGTTTGACTGTGTGTGTGTGTGTGTGTGTGTGTGTGTGTGTGTGTGTGTGTGTGTGTGTGTGTGTGTGTGTGTGTGTGTGTGTGTGTGTGTGTGTGTGTGTGTGCAGGCTTTAGTGTCTGTATGTGTGTGCCTTTGTATCTGTGTGTGTGCAGGGTAAAGAGAGGAAAGAAAAAATGGACAGTGTTCTCTATCTCTAGTCACAAGCTGGTGGAGCCAACGACGTCTGTAGCTTGGTCGTTTAAAATTAAACTGAACGTCTCATTTTGGAGGCAATTAAAAGGGCAGATTTAGAATGTTCCCGAGGGACCACAACCTCATTTGTTCAGAGGAATTGCAGCGACCAGACAGAGGCTAGGAAAACCGCAAAGACTAATCATCCTCCCTCAGGTCCTGCATTCCTGTGTTCTTTGACAAATGTCGCTAGTATGGGGAACGCAGTGCATCTGCTTCTAGCACCAGTTAGCATTAGCATCTTTTACACTTAATTGGATCTTTCTGTATAAAAATCCCAGTTCATGACATGTAAGCAGTAATGGTCGTTTGTTGCACTTGTTGCACTGTGTTTCCCAAACTGGGGTACGCAAAGGGACGTAGGGGGTACGCAGGGAAAAAAAGGTAATTTGCATTTTGGAAGTGAAACAGCCCATTACATTTTTAAACTGACCTATAAGTATACTTGACCAAATAGACTGAATAGCTCATGTATACATTGTAGTGATCAGCGAAGCCTGTGTAGAGAAGCGGGAGCTCATTCCGGTTGCTGCAAGAAAATGGATAAATGGTTAAAAAGAGTTTATCCCCAGAGAGACACCAACCGCTACTACTAGTGGAAGGCCTACAGTCGAGGATGCACCTGCCGGCAACAGCATCCCAGGTTGCCCTTCCAAGTCTACCTCAGATCAGGATGTAAGCACCAGTACAGTTGTTGCTAGCCAAGCTACTAGCTTTTTTGTGTGCAAATCAACTTGGGTGACAGACATTGTCAAACGCAACATAAAAACGCACCTCAGTGAAAAGACTTTGATGCCCTTTGCCACGACGTACTTATGTGAGAGTGGGTTCTCAGCTCTGACGAGCATGAAAAAAAGGGGGGCGTGTGGAATCCGTTTGGATTAGTGGGACTTAATATTACTGTTAAATTGCACATTCCTTTGTCACAATGATAAGTGGTGTCAGGGTTGGTTGGCATCAGCGATTCTGTGTAATTACTCTGCTGTTGGTTAAAACCAGATACAATGTCAGTATTTTTCAAGTCTGAGTTCCTTTCAAGTTGGTGTTAATATTTGGTTCTCGGATTCAGAATGACTCATTGTTAGGATTTGTTTGTGTCAGTTTGTATAAAGGACTGGAAGATATAGTAAAAAAAAGTCAGTCAAACATTGGAGTGATCGTCAGTTAGTGTTGCCATATGTGAAGCTGTCTTGAGTAATTATCAGTAGTTCTGTTGTACTCAGGAATACTGTGTGTGGACCCACTCTCCCTACTCCCTAGGTACTCGGAGCGGAGTAACACCAAGTGCGTGGGCATCACCATAGAGACGCGTCCGGACTACTGCCTAAAGCGGCACCTCAGCGACATGCTGGGTTACGGCTGCACTCGGTTGGAGATCGGCGTCCAGAGCGTCTATGAGGACGTGGCACGAGACACCAACAGGTGAGGGGGGGGTCAACACCTGTAACTGAGTCACCACACCCTCAGGTAATGAGGAAGAACAGTATGAGCTGCTGCTGTATGTGACCCCTGGTGTGTCTTTCTTACCAGGGGTCACACGGTGCGGGCGGTGTGCGAGTCATTCCATCTGGCCAAAGACGCCGGGTTTAAGGTGGTGTCCCACATGATGCCAGACCTGCCCAACGTGGGGATGGAGCGGGACATCGAGCAGTTCATAGTGAGTAACACATGCACGCACGCACGCATGCATGCACACACACACACACACACACACACACACACTGTTTGTGTTGTTTTGTGTTGTGATGTTTATTCTGTGTAAGCACATTGAGAGCCACTTTACCAAGTCAAATTCCTTGTTTGTGCAAACTTACTTATAAAGCCAATAAAACCTGATTCTGATTCTGACACACACACACACACACACACACACACACACACACACACACACACACACACACACACACACCCGTGTGACCCTCACAGAATTGCACACACTGCACCCACAGGCTGCAGGCAGGGTGTCCTGGGTGTCCCTAGAAACGTACATCTCCATGACATACATGTAGGAGGAATCGTTTTTGTCTTCATGGCCTTGTGCTGCCGGACTGTCCAATATGAAAATGTCCAATATCCAATTTTCACTCACATAATTGCACAGACTGCACATATCTTTCTCTGTGCAAAGCCTGAGGCCTTATGGGAGAAGTAGTGAAGTTGCGGTTTGCCCTTGTCTTAGATATCGAGTTCTGGAAAATTCTGGTCTCTATGTGGCTGTCATAACAGATGACTTATTGGCAAGAAACTGATGTGATGATTGAATGAGAGAATGAGAGTGGTGTGGTGTGTAATGTAAGATGATTGGGTGTGTCATGGTGTGTAAATCTGATATTTCAGTGGTGCTTCATGTATTGTAGTAATGTGCGATACAGTGTTTGGTATATCTAGTTGGTGTGTGTGTTGCGTTGTGTGTGTGTGTGTGTGTGTGTGTGTGTGTGTGTGTGTGTGTGTGTGTGTGTGTGTGTGTGTGTGTGTGTGTGTGTGTGTGTGTGTGTGTGTGTGTGTGTGTGTGTGTGTGTGTGTGTATATGTATGTATGATATTAGAGGGTTTTGGAGCGTATGTTTGTGTGCGTATATTTGCTGACGTGGTTAGGTGACATATCCTGTGCTTTTCTGTGCCGTAGGTGCTCTGTTTGTGTATGCGTGTGCAAATGTGTGTGATGAACTGTGTGTGCAGCTCGTCCTTTTTTATTTTTTTCAAGCTCCAGCTATGACACGGGAGACACCCCCCCCCCCATCCTCCGACACCCTCCAAGGCAGTCTCCATTATCAGGGATGAATTGTTCTTTTATTACCGAAGGGAGCCGTAATACAGAGAGCTCCATTAAAGTCGAGAGGCAATCCCAGTCCGGGGTGTCTCTGCATGGGTGGGCCCATTCAGCCTGTCACCCCTCTCTGCCAGTGTGCCAAGCCAGGAAGCCTTTTGTGTCACCGCTGTAGCCTGCGCTGCGCGTGGGCTTTGTGTGAGCGTCGGAGACCGATAGCGGCCTGTCTGAGAGAGTCTGGTGCAGTTTGAGGAAAGAACATCTGTAGAAGAGTTGGGTTTTTTATTTGTTTATTTCTTATTTTTTCTTAGCCACTTATGATCTCTTTGTTAGCAGTTGTTATCTCACTGGCAATTGCATGTGTTTATTTAACAAGTTCTAAGGGTCTAAGTGTCTTTTGCGGACGGCTAGATTTGTAATTATTTTGATTATTTTAGTTTATTAGTTTTATGTACTCATGGCATTGGCCAAAGCCTTGAGCCCAGGTGGTCTAAGATAAGGATTAAGCTCTTCATAGATTTAAATTAATGCTTGTCCATCAAACTTTAATCCTGTTCCCTTTGTAATTCTTGTCTGGGGAAAAAAGACCCCTGGTGATTTTTATAGACCTAGATATCTGAAGAGATTAATATCTAAAATAGCTATGCTGATTTGTTTCTGAACAAAAGAATTAACAAAATATGAGGTTTTCTCAGTAAGTATGAAGACCACTTGCATATCTTTGGATCTCTGCCTGGCCTGGGTATTCTCTGACATGTCGTCATCATCTTAGTGAACCCTACCAATGGAGTCCATGAGTTGCACTGAGAAACCCCATTCAGCGTAGACACTTTTTCAACATACCCTAAGATCCAGGGTCTGGTTAAAGTTCTGAAAGGAATTCATAGCTACAGTTCCGCAGCCCAATCATGTTGCACCATATTTTTGCTTTGGTATTCTCCTTGGCTGCAGATGCATCTTCTTCTCATTTTGGCTAATCTGATTTGCCATCAGTAATTGGTGTTTGCCAGTGGCTCTAAAGATCTGGCGATACCAGTCCAGGGTTTTAGGCTTGGAGAGGCTAAGATTAATGTTGGCACTGCCTGGGCTGGCAACGCCACTGCCTCCTAATGTGGTGAGTGCTGTGTTATCACTGTTCGGCTCACTTCCCAAATAGCCCACCTGCGTCACAAGGTGTTCTCTCTTTCTTGCCCGCTCTCTCTCTCTCTCCCGTTCTGTCAGTGTCTGTTCCATGGGTTTGCTCTCCCTGCCCACTTTCTCCACCTCCTCCTCTCTTCTGTTCTTCTTATTCACTTTTCTGTTTGTTGTTGCCCTCAGCTCCACTAATAGCCCCACTCCACTTCTGTCTTGCGCTCTCACTCTCTTTCCCTCCTTGCCTCTCTCGTTCTCTCTCTTCCTCCTTACACCTCTTTTTTTCCCCTGTCACTTCCCTCTCGCTCTACCTCTTTTGCTGTCTCCTGCTCCCTTGCGTTCCTCCTCCTCCACCCCCTATCTCTTGAGTGCGGGGTCCATGTTGCTGGTATCAGAAGGGGAGAAGGGGGGTGTGTGTGTGTGTGTGGGTGTGTGGGGGGGATGGCATAGGAGCGAGAAAATAGAGGCAGATAGCAGAATCCCATTAAAGAGCATCTCCAGCCCAGGCTCTCACTTATCTACCCCCACGCAGACATCTCACCAACCCACACACACTCCCATCTAGACACACACACACACACACTGGTACACCCACTCATACCTCTCAACGAACACATATACGAGGCTTCCTGTTACAGCACACAACCGCACACACACACACACACATACACACACGGACACAGGTACACAATATATATCACATCCAACACATACCTCAAACAACCATAGTACCTGTAGAAAAAAATTCACAAGAAGTACATTGCCCATTCTTTTGCATACTCCAATTCAACTTTCTTGATTGTGGCGTGTGTGTATATTGCGTTTAATTTTGTCTACAGCGTCAGTAGGTAAAGGCACTGTGAGTGGCAGTGTCAGCTGGAGTGATACACTCATGTCTCACTGTACTCGCTAAGACGTCTAGAGTGACTGCGCTGTCGTGCCGATTGTAACGGCTCTCACTGCCGAACTGCGTCCTAGGCAAAGGCAGTGACGCTGGAGGGAGAGGAAGGAGCCGGTTTTGGTAACCGTGGCAACACGGTGGGCGCAAACTTTATTGCATGAGAACCAGCAGTTGTGAGTTATTAACCAGCAGATGTTTGGGTCCCCCTAAATCAATTGCGTAAATCAAACACTTTAATCCTTCATAAAAAATGCAGTTTTTGTCAAAGTGTGCCATGTTTTTCTGAAAAACATTGTTGTTCATGGATTTCTCTTTTTATTTACTTTTCTGAGGGAGATTCTACAACTTGGTTGTATCTTCGATCCTGTATTTAACCTCAATTTACTGTTAGTTCTTGTAAACTTTCATCTCCCAAGTTCCTTTGTTTTGTTGTTCAATTGTTTTGCTATGGTTCCTTCTGCACTTTCTTCAGGAGTTCTTTGAGAACCCTGCGTTCCGTCCGGATGGGCTGAAGCTGTACCCGACTCTGGTGATCCGAGGGACGGGTCTGTATGAGATGTGGAAGACGGGCCGCTACAAGAGCTACTCTCCCAGCGCACTAGTGGACCTGGTGGCCCGCATCCTGGCTCTGGTACCGCCCTGGACCCGCGTGTACCGGGTGCAGAGGTGAGAGGAACACTCCAGAAGGCTGAGGTTTTTTTTTTCATCAAGTTATTTATGTCAATCATGAAGGGCCATACTTGGGTGGCTGTTAAACAGGGTGAGGACACACAACCTGTTTGCTGCTGGGTTTATAGTTTACCTTGTAGATCATGTCAATGCAGAGAACAACTTTAGGTCCTAGGTTCAATCCGCAGGAGCCATTTTTTGTTTATTGTTTGCTTTGGGTCATAGAATCCTGTAACTGAATACAAGTACTTCCATCTGATTGGTCCTCTGGTCTCTTCCCAGGGACATCCCCATGCCCTTGGTGAGCTCTGGGGTGGAGCATGGCAACCTGAGGGAGCTGGCCCTTGCCCGCATGAAGGACATGGGCACTGAGGTGAGGACCTCTGACAACAGCCCCAACATTAATACATACACAATAAAAATAAACGACACAATAACGGTCATGTCCTGTTTGTTAATGAACTGAAAGGTGAACAGCTTCGAGGCATGGAATTCACAGTGACTTGTAATTGATAGAGTCCCATTGTAGAACCGCATGGTAAAGCACATGAAATGTTCTTTTACCTCTCCTGTAGTGTCGGGACGTGAGAACCAGAGAAGTGGGCATTCAGGAGATCCATCACAAACTACGACCCTACCAGGTACGGTCTCTCTGCTTTATAATTCTAAACAGCAAAGCCACTGAGAATACCAGCAAGGCTTGCACAGTAGTTACAGTTGTTTGACTGACGTCAGTAGTCATAATGCTTGCAGTCATAATGCTTGCTGTTAATTCCACTGCTGATTCTCAAGAGTGAATAAATCCATTTTAATAACAATAGTTTTTTTAGAATACATGTATTTAGTTTGGGGTTGTTAGATCTGTACGGTTTCATTTCATCAAAAAATAATCACGAAAACATGAGTGTGTGTGTGTTTCATTGCCTACCTACAGTTATGAGTGACTGTGTTTGTGTGTTTTTTTGCCTCCCTACAGTTATGAGTGACTGTGTGTGTGTGTGTGTGTGTGTGTGTGTGTGTGTGTGTGTGTGTGTGTATTTTTTGCCTCCCTACAGTTATGAGTGCGTGTGTGTGTGTGTTTCTTTGCCTCCCTACAGTTATGAGAGACTGTGCGTGTGTGTTTGTGTGTGTTTCTTTGCCTCCCTACAGTTATGAGAGACTGTGTGTGTGTGTTTGTGTGTGTTTCTTTGCCTCCCTACAGTTATGAGGGACTGTGTGCGTTTCTTTGCCTCCCCACAGGTGGAGCTGATCCGGCGCGACTACGTGGCTAACGGCGGCTGGGAGACGTTCCTGTCGTACGAGGACCCGGAGCAGGACATCCTTATTGGCCTGCTCCGTCTGCGCCGCTGCTCCCCGCAGTCCTTCAGGGCCGAGCTCAAGGGCAGCGTGTCCATCGTGCGTGAGCTCCACGTCTACGGCAGCGTGGTGCCCGTCAGCAGCAGAGACCCCAGCAAGTTCCAGCACCAGGTAACACACACGCACACACACTCTCTCTCTTTTCTCTCTCTCTTTCTCTTCTCTTTCTCTCTCCCTAACACACAACAGTCACGCATTCTCGCTCCAACACTAACACACATACAAACACACGATCACAATGACGCCATGGTACAATACCATTTACAATACCAGTCGACGTTTATAGGATCATAAACACACTGGCAAATTCCAGCTCCAGTTAACTCACACACACACACACACACACACCCACACAAGCGCTCTCACTCTGACACACACACAGACACACACAATCTCACTCTCACTCACACACTCTCGCTCTCTCTCTCTCTCTCTCACACATACACACACACACACACACACACACACATTCTCTCTCTTAAACACACACACACACACCTCGACATATGCACTCGCACTGTTAGAACCTTTTCTGCATCTCCCTCAAATCTCTTACTACGTTCCTGTTGAACAAGTGTGATATCTTTTCCTATCGGACAAATCACTGCATCTACCACCTCTCTCTCTGTTGCTCCCCATCTTCTCTCTCTCTCTCCATGTCTCTCTCTCTCTTTCCATGGCTCTCTCTCTCTCTCTCCATCTCGCAGGGCTTTGGTATGATGCTGATGGAGGAAGCGGAGAGAATCGCTCGAGAGGAGCACGGCTCCAGCAAGCTGGCTGTCATCTCCGGTATAAGAAAATGCAAAACTCTTGCTCGCTGCAGGCTCCTGATCACAAATCGCTCTCAGACTCTCATCTCCGTATCCTGCTTATCTCTCGCAGTGAGATTTGTTGTGCCAATAACGTCTTAACATGCCACAAAATATTGGGGTGTCTGACACTAGTCGGAGGCCGGGTTAGATTGTATCTCAACAGATCGTTGTCAAGGGACCTTGGCAAACGCACTGATTTGGCACCTGGCAGAGCAATGTGGAGTAGACCTGAATTTGTCTACAACAGTGAAGTTAAAATCTGTTAGTGCATGCTCAGTTGAGTCAAATCAGTTAGTGTATGATTCCTTTCTGACATCAGAGTGGCTGTATTTTGGTCATAAACAAGTTTCATGCTGATCTTAGCCTACTTGCCACTGTTGGATGGACCAAGGCCTCTGTTGATGCATCTGTTTGCTTCCTCCTCTTATCCCCATTTTGTCTCTCTTGCAGGGGTAGGAACCAGGAACTACTACAGAAAGATGGGCTATGAGCTAGAGGGGCCATATATGGTGAAGCGCCTGGACTGATGGGGACCGGACAAAACCCAGCGTACATTTTATAGACATTTTTATGTCCTTGAGGACGGAGCAAACACACATTTTGAGGCCTTTCAGTAAGACGCCTGCATGGCTCATGCCCCAATGCAGTTGTCATGGACGTTTCTGTAAATTGATTCCTGAGGACTGAAGGCAATGTTAATGCACTCCACAGGAGTTTCTCAGAGTGTGCGGCATCAAGCCGTTTTCAGTCATTTTGCTGTGCGATTACGTTATTTCACGGATTTACCTCATGTTTTCCACCCTGGATTGTGTCTTTTAAATATTGACTTTGGTTAGTTCATGGGTTTGACGTCTTTGCATACAATTTGCAGACTTCCCATTGGTCCCAGTCATGTAACATTCTCTAGACAGTAGCGGAGAGTGTTCGCCTGTTGTTTGATCAACGATTGTCTAGGATGTGGGGTGAAATGGAATATCAGGAGTTTAGTAAACCTAGCCGTTAAATAAACGCACTGAATTGTTTGCGAGAAAAGGAAGCAGTTGGGTTTCATAAACAAATCCGTATTAATCTTTGCCCAGTTTTTTTCTGAAATTACATTACTGTATGTCCTTAAAATGGTATGGCCTTATTATGTTGAGCGCCGATGCTTACAAAGAACGGAATTTTGGATGGTTCAGGGGAGGGTTTTCGGTTTTGTCTCGAATAAAGTCTATTAGTCAAAAATATCCATGCTGTGTGTATTGGTGCTTTGGTATGTGACAGCCGCGACCGAAATGGAGCAAACTCATTCGGTTCCCTGTCAGGCTGTAGATAATGTGTCACCAAATCCATATAGGCCCCAGGACGAGTTGGGGTTCTTTTACATTTTCACAAAAATAGAAGGTTACCATGAGCTGCAGCACCGCCTGGGAGTCAGAGCCCCCCCCGGGTTGATGGTGACTTTGATGAGCTTTTACTGCTGCATCAGACACCTCAGTACCGCAATTACAGCTCTATCTCGAATGCGATGCACAGTGAATGATGACCAAATGCTTTTAAAAGTTGAACCATGATGAGCTTGTCACGGTGACTACGTCTGGAAGAATGTGTCATCTGAAAATGGCTCATAGGAAGCCCATGAAACTGGTGGTGCATCTCCCACACACCGCGCATTAACCCCACCCGCACCTGTTCTCCCGCTCGCAATTTCCCAGCAAAGGGAATCTCGTCATGATTTTAGTGTGCGCTAACATTAACCGGGGAAGCCCCGGGAAAAAAGGCATTGCCTCATAAGTCATCCAGTTTCTCCACCTATAGAACAGAACTGACGCCAACATCTGTTTGGTGTCCTCGACTACGAAGTCATTCCTCACTCCGCCTGTATGACACGCTGATGCTAGGCATCTAAGTGAAGATTAACTCCACGAGCGAAAGAGCATGGTGCGTGATGGAGTGCCGGCACACTAGCGGACGCCCGGGAAAGCCGTCTGGCCATTTCATTTGCAGGCCGCCGGAGCATGAAGGAAAGGGCAAGGTGCGCCGCGTGAAGGAAATGTCATCTGCATGATCTACTTACAACAATCACCGATGCATCATATCGTGCTGAGTCGGAAGCCACCAGGTCATTCACCTTTGCTGTCCTTTTTTTTGCGCGCTGTGCTCCTTTGCTTTCGTCTGTCTACACTTTCTCCCCACCAGATAGTTTAACACACCAGTTTCCATGCAGTGATATAATTCTGGCTAGGATCACATTCTCTAGAACTCATATGGCAGATTTGCAACAAATGTGACACGGTGTGATAAAAATGTAATGGAAAATATATAAACAGAATCAGTAACAATGCCCTCCGTACATTGGAATATTTATCCAAAATATGTTACTCGGTCACTTTCTTCTTGTTTATTTTAATAGACTTTTCACAGAAGCTATCAGAGCAATAGAAAACCACCTTCAGGGGGAAACTCTTGGCAGCAGACAGCACTGAGACTAACTCCCTTGTTCAAAGACGAATAAATCGAGCATAGCCAATCTGTAGAGGGACTCCATATGTCGCACACCAGTATTTGTACGACCAACCCATGTTTTGAAGAGGCCTAATGAGATAACCAAGAGTTTAAGAGCAGTAGCACAGACTTACTGGTGGGATCGAGCTAGTATTTGGGGGTGAGAACCATACAATCTTTCATGCATGACAATGGAATGACAGATGAGAAAATGAAGTGTTGGTTTTTATTTGAAGCAGTTTTTGTGGACTGCACATTTAATATCCTGAGGAAAATGGAGTTGTCTTTAGAAGGATCTATCTGTTCCATTGGCTGCGCTGTACAAAATAAATGAATTTTCCACAAAGGAGAAAAAGAAACATCACACACAGACACTTTAAGAGGGTGACTGAAGGGAGGCAAACTGTGTATGTGCGCAAAATACAAAAGGGATATCTCCCCTTTTCATCAAACACATCATTGTCACTCGGGAGAAGGAAGTATTGGCCTGAAAAATGCAGTTGGACATGCTCAGTCTGCAGGGGAACTTCAAAGACCTCACAGGAGAAAAGCGGAGATCGCGCCATTGCTGTGAGCACAAAGAGGAACTTGTGCAAGAGTCTGGTGTGTGACGTTGCTGAAATTACACCACATCCAGTTGATGCAGACAACAATCAAAAGAAAACTCTTAATTTAGCAGAAAATATCATATCCATCTTTGGAGGCAAATGAAAGAAATGCGTACCATCTCCAAAATAACAATGCTGTAATAAAAGGGAAGTCTAGAAATCAGAAACCAAGCCAGTCTTCACATAAACACATCTTTATTATCCATTCTTCAATAAATACGTCCAAGCTCATTAGAACAAAACAAAAAATCAAACAGGACCCATCATGATCACTGAAATGACATACAGTGTAGATCAACACTTTTAAAATCTCACAGACTATCAAGTATCCAGCATCTCAAATATGGCACAACATATTTGTGGTTGTAAACCAAGCTGGCAGGAATCCCTTTACTCAATCCCTTATATACAGCCACCCCCATACCACAGACCACTAGTCAAATCTGAGGGGTAGTAGAGACAAAATAGACATCAGGAGTCCTGTAATGTCCTTCCTCCAACGTCCGCATGTTGCTACCCCTCTCAGCCCTGCCGGAGGGCGTGACGCAGGCTGCCCTCCAGCTGGTGGGCGCTGGGCCTGGCGTCCGGGTCGGAGGCCAGCATGTGCAGCAGCAGGGTGCAGACGGCAGCGTTGGGCGGAGGCGGCAGGGGCGGAGCTCGGCGGCCCTTCATGGGGATCACCAGCTGCAGGGCGGGGTTCTGAGACAGCGCCTCGCCCAGGGGGGTTAGCCAGCGGCCACGCACAAAGTACGCCCCTACACACACACACAGGTAGGTCCATTAGATATAGATTTACACTTAAATTGAATGCGACGCTTCAGACAATGGCAATGGGTACAACCAACTCTCCAGTAAAAGATGTTCCTCCCTTGCACTCACTTACTGACTACCTGAGTGATGACTATAGCGAGACAGTGGGATGTTAACTAGCCTTAACAGGACTCTGACCTTTCTGTGATTCCACACTGGCAGACAAAGTAAAAGCCCTCTTCCTCCATCCCTCCTTATTGTTCAACTCATTTGATAGTATTATTTTTATACCATATATTGGAGACAGTCTGAGTTATGATCAGTTCAAGAAACAGGTTTAATCTTGTACAATGGCGCACAACCAAGGGAGGCAGAGACAGAGGTATCACTCAAAGCTTCACCTAAGACTCTTCAACTGCCAGCAGCCCCAGCCCCACCACACTGCTCCTGGTAGCCATGGCACCCCTCAGTAGTTATCTGTATGTAAAAGCAGGCACTTCTAAACTACAAGTAACGAAAAGTAGTAACAATAACTGACATGATAATTTCCCCCCAGTGACTGAAGAGAAAATGAAGCTTATGTGCTCCTTAAAAGTTAAATTATCTTAGTGTTAAAGGTGGGAGGAAAAAACTGATGCAGTGTATGTATTTTTTGGCACTTTATTATTGTGAAACAGCGGTGCCAAGTATTGCGATATTTACTTATTTAATACTGTAATTTTAATTTGGTACATATGTCTAATCTGATAACGTTGCTTCTGGAGTCCACAAGATTACACCATGACATGATCTTTCGTCTCTTGCGTCACAGCCTAAATTGGAAAGGAAGTCAGAGTCGAGAACAAATGTATTGTGCCATGATGGCTGAAGAGAGGCTCCCAGTACACGAAACGTAACAAATAGGAGAAACTAATCACAATGTATCGCAGAATAGAATTGCAATACTTGCTCTATTGCAAAATGTAAAGAATCGCAATAACATTGTCACTAGGGCTGAACGATTTGGGAAAATAATCTAATTGCGATTCTCCCCCCCCCCCCCCCCCCCAATATTGCGATTTAATATGCGATGTTTTTTATTTTATCCTAATTTTTTTCCCAACGAATCGCGTGCTATCATATCGCATATGCAATTAATCGTTCAGCCCTAATTGTCACCTCTGTAGCAATTCCCACCCCAACTCAATGTGCCTTGTACATTACAGCAAATAGTAAATACACATCATTCTAAACTCAATATGTTTATAATTATGCCCATACATACGCAGCCTAACTCACCGAGCTGCTCATGGGTACATCCATCCTCCAGAAAGGTGATTCTCTCCAGGACAGCCCAGAAGAGCACCCCCAGGGAGAAGATGTCTGCCTGGGAGGTGTAGTTGCGTCCCGCCCACACCTCTGGGGCCATGTAGAAATCGGAGCCGCACGTGGAGGAGAACGCCGGCCGAGTGTTGTCACCTTCAATAAGACGCTCCGTCATCTTACTGAGGCCAAAATCTGCCACCTGTGAATGGTGCAAGATGGGTGATGTTTAAGGACACAGCTGTGCAGATATGATACGGTTAGAGTCCCACCATATGCCTTTCTGGAATGTTTTTAGAGTGGAATTTAATAAAAGTATCAATATCAGTGTTTCTCCACACACAGACTTAACTTGAGGGCCACCCAGGTATATTAATGACCACCAAAGTATATTTGGCAACCAATTTTAGCCTTTTTTTCCTATCCGTCCGAGAGAATGACACCATCCGTGGTCAATTAACTAGTGGACAATCCCCCTCTCGCTCTACCCCTCCCACACCTTGTTCGTTCTGCTATTGCAAGAAGGGTCTGCAGAGAAACACAGGGAGAGACGTTCTCTTGTATTACGTTAGAAGGCGTGGAGACAATGGATATTCTACAGGAACGGGCCAGAGCAACTCCTTTCCGACTTGAAAGAAAATAGCAATTATACTCAAGAGTGTTGTAGGAAAGATTATAATTTATTTTTCTCTTCGGGCTATGGCAGTTAGACAGACTAACTTCAGCTAATGTTAGACTACTCATTTTTCATGCATTTACATATCGCAGATATAAAATATATAAATATATATTTTAAGAGAAAACGGTGTGAGGATGAGGCAGAGATACGCACAGCACCAAAGGTAACAGCCAACATTTGGCGTGAAATGGCAATAAATAGATGCATAAGCCTTAGTTACTACGACTACCAGTTAATTTGATGTGAAATTACAATTGCAGCCAACAGTGGGACGAGATGAAAGTCACTGAAGCTGCTGGCACAAGTAGTGAGATTGCTGACTGCAGCAGCAGGTCCCTGTGTGGTACAGGCAGGTGCAGGTGACCAAGCAGCACACTGAAGAGTGTTTTATTCTTATTTTTTTCTAACTGAGCCTTAGTCTTTCCATGTGGGACGATGTAGGGGGATTGGATCTATGGAATGTTACGTGAAATTAACAGAAATATTCAATGAATCAAAATATTGTGGTAAAGGTCACACGTATTTGTTGTCGGTCACATGTAGTAGACCATTTTTGTGTCAGGAGGTATTGCCAGCCCTTTCAGTTGGCCACCACAACAAGTATATTTCAGACCTGTGGGGAACACTGACTGCAAATTATGATCGAGACAGAGTGTGATTCAAAGCGTTTTCCATCCTTCAGGGGAGGGTTGAAGGTGAACTTTTTGTGTACGTGCAGGATGAGTGCCGTTTCCTCAACCCTGATGTGACTTCCGCTAATTGGAGGCTGGTACACATCATTTTTACATCGGCACCATTACTCATTTGCATCAGTGCTTTACAAAGGTCAATTAAAGGTGCAGTCGCTGATTCTAATCGGAAAAAAAACGTTTTCTTTCAAATTCAACGAATTGCTCCTCACTGTCCACTAGTTGGCTGTTCAGTGTGTGTGTGCGTTTAAAATAATTAAAAGACAAAAGAAAACTGGTGTTTGCTTCATTCCCATTTAGAGCTAGGACTGCATACAGACAATTCCAGCCAATCAACATGTTGCTTCAGGAGCATGGTGGGGAGGGGTGTAATTCGATTGCCATTGAGCTGAAACAGTGTTTTGCCAAAACCTGCATCATTAAGTATATGCACCAAACGCTAACTTAGGCGCGTCCAGTTATGGGCTTCAATCAAAGACATAACAGGTGGCAATGAAATATACATCTCTACTGCCCGATAAGCCACGTATTGGGCACCTGATGGTTATGTTTCCATCTTGTTCTCGAAACCATGGGAGTGTGGGGGAAGGCCAGATATGATATGGTCTAATTCACGGCCATGTTTTCTTCAGTCACGTCAAACTGTGATTTATTCATGGAGTTGTGCATTGACGCGCAATCCCTTTTTATTGATATCAGAGGTCTGTGTCATAGAAGGAATCAATACTCCCTGAACCAAATGGGACAAGTGGGTGTCTGACAAATCTATACAGTCTAGCTGTATAAATACAAAGAAAGTAATCATCACTTTTAACAGAAAAGTCTGTGGCCTGTTCTTAATGCAGAGGTCTACCATCTACACAGAAAGAGCCTGGAAATTATTTCCAGCTGACTGGAAAAGATCTGTAGATGCAATGAGACGTACATTCTCTGTACAGGGATAGAATGCCCCACTGTTGCATGTCAGCAAAAGCTCTTAACAACTGGGCCTACATGAAACCATACTTGTATGTGCTAAAAGGTCATTAATTAAACTGAAACTGACTAAACAAAATCGTTCTCTAAAAGCAAGACCTAATCAATTTTTCCTATTAGACCATGCCGCTACTGAACAGAAACATATTCGAGTTAATGAAGTGATGCATCGATCTGGATTCATAAAGGTAGCCAGTTATTGAACATTAATAGACCCAATACCACCTGGCAACACAATATGTGCCAGTTATGGGAGCGTACGGAGAAGGGAAAGAAAAGGTACAAATAATCAAAAGCATAAATGGACAACAATAAATGTGTTTGACACACTAAACGCCCTGTCAGTAAACATGTTTCTTTCCCCACAACATCCAACATGGTAAATATTTTTTAAATTTTAAATATTCTTCGTATCAACTTGATAATGCCCTTTCATTATGTCTGTGAAAGTAAGCTCTCTGGGTACATTGTAGGCTTCTTAGGTTAAAATTACCAATACAATAATACTGCAAGTGATACTGTAATTAATCACAATTGCATGCAATTATACAATTGTTGATTGTATTAATACAACACAATGTTGCAAAGGAATGACTGCGCTCCAGCTAGGCTTAAATATTGTGTTATACTAATGTATTCATGATCTACATATTCATGAATTATCTACATTATCTACAGCTATTCTGCATTCAACGCTGCCAACGAGGCCCTGATGTGTGGTTCAGTGATGCCTTTTCGATTGATACTTCACACCCCACCCTGTTTCACTGTACCTTAATGACGGGCCCCATTTTACTGAGTTGCACCAAGACATTATCCGGCTTGAGGTCGCGGTGCACGATACCCAGCCCGTGCAGGAATGCCATGGCGCTGCTGAGTTGTTCGATCACGCTGTGGTTGCGCTCCGTGTCTGGCGGCTGGGACAGTATGTAGTTGTTCAGGTCGCCACCTTCACAATATTCCATCACCAGCCACAGGGCTGAGCAACGGCGAGGGATGGCCTCGGCTACCGACTGCTCGGCTGGCCGCTTGCGGGAACGGGGGAGATTGGAGTTTGTGCTTTTGGTATTGTGTTTTTGACCCGCAGGCACGGTGCCTTTTAGTGCACTCTCCACCAAGTCCAGAGGTAGTCTTCCGGGTTTAAGTAGCTGAAGCGTATTTGGTCCGGTCTGTGCCAGGCAACTGTGCAGGGCAATGACGTTGGGGTGGCTCTGGGCCGTAGTTCTCATGACCCACAGCTCCTGCAGGTACAGCTGTATGCATTCGGGGCTGCTGCACGGCAGACGCTTGATTGCCACCCTCTCTCCGTGGGCTCCTTTCTCGCGACCCTCAAACACCACGCCGTAGCTTCCTCGGCCCACTTCCCGTTGTAAAATGTACAGTTCCTCCATCTCTGTAAAAGCCCTTTATCCGTATACACGTTTGAAGTTGCAGTAATGCGCTTTGGGATTCAAACTGGTTGGTAGTGGACAATCCCTACTCAACGTAAGGTTACCTGCGAAGACATACACATGTAAGTTACACCGTACTGAAACAAATAAAGTTAGCCAGGTAACATTAATGTAAGTGAGTGTTCTTTCGAAAATATAAATAAATGCACTGACATGTAATGGTGTTTGTGTTGTGGTCAAGCAGCTAGCTAAGAATAGCTAGCTTACGGGTGCCAAAAGTCAATGCTGGGTCACTACACTTAAGATCTAATGTTCCCAAATTGCCAGCTAATTTGAAAGAAGTATAAATAGGATTTGAATGACTGGTGATTTGTCACCATAAAACAGGATACAAAGCCAAGAAGCTAGCAAGACTGGGAGCTCACAGGAAAGAGTAACGTTAACTAATATTACGGCTAACACACGTTTGAAAATGTACGACCAAAACTTCAAATGAACCTGTTCGTCAAATATGAACAAATATGTTAAAGTAACACTATCTGTGTGAGAATCTTGAACAACAGTTAACGTTAGCCAAATAAGACGTCAAAGCGTAAAACAAAGCGTTGGCTATCGCTAGCTGACTTATCTGGTTAGCATGTCAGCTCTCCAGTTTACAGTATAACGTCTGCTAAATTAGAAGTTGGTTACTATTTCACTGTTAGTGTCTAATTCAAGTAAGCGGAAACTTTATTAACTTACCCATGTACCAGTATATAGGTTTGTCGCGCGGAAGCTATACACTATCGTTAATAGTCACAATAGTTTTCTATGATTCAGCAATGTTTCAAGTTAAATGAAAACACTGTTGCATTTGACAACCTTCCGTAATTCAGATATTCCCGCTTCACGCACGCAGACAACAACGTGCTTTCCCATTGGTCACAGTGCAATGGACTGACCAATCAGTGATGGTTACAATAGCAATGGGTTTAAAACGTCCTATCAATTTAAATAGCTCGAGATGGGATGTTCTCCATGGGTCACTGCAACCACCAACACAAGCACACAAAAGGTACTCCAGCGCTTAGGCTACTTCTTCGTACGTTTCTGGATAACATTTCATATCGCTCCGTGTCACCATTCACAAATCACACATGTCATCAAATATTTGAGGAGACAAAAAGAACTTCACAAAACAATAATAAGTTTTCTTTTCATTAATCTTATTCACCAGACTAGGCTATGTCCTGCCAGAAAATAAATATCCCCGTTGTCACTTGGTGAAAGGAATTGACAACCATCTTATGAAATTCTTCAGCTATTTCATGAGACCTTTGGCCTGTATTTAGATGAAATGCCAAGATGAGTAATGGGGGACCAGGCCTTCACATAGAGTTGTCACACAACATTTCAGCAGCTCTTTACCCTTGGTAGACAGACATCTGGAGTGTCAGAACTGTTGTAAGTAGGGATGCACCGATACCACTTTTTTACAAACCGATACGAGTACGAGTATTTTTATTTGTGTACTTGCCGATACCGAGTACCGATACTTCTTAGATTTGGTCTCCATGAAAGTGCAATTAATTTGGAGGCAGATTTTATTTTATCCTCTGCAGATTATGTCAAGCCTATAGTACAAAATGAACAGAAGGCTATCCCAAGCCAAAAATAAACAGAGCTTTCTGGTTTTAACACACAAAAAAAGCCTTCAAACAGACAATATCACATTAGACAAAATGCAAATATAACCAGATAAAGGCAATTCAATTTGCTGCATAGTTAACAACACAGTCTGCTTAACAAAAAGTGAACAGAACTATTACTGGATTAGCACAAGAGCACATTTCAGTTACAAAAGGATCAGAAGAATCTCCTGCTCAAGTACACAAACAATCACTTAACCTGAGGTGTGTGCGTGCGCGTTTTTTTCTTTTGCAAGACGTCAGTTAAGATTGGTTGCTTCGGTCTTGCGCCACTAGCATCAGTGAACTGTGTACTTAGCACTATGGTGCATCTTCAGATGTTTAATCAAATTGCTTGTGTTAAACAAAATACTTTCCTTTCCGCCCCTCGACACCGTAGCAGTGCAGCTCTTACACTGTGCCTTACTCCTGTCGTCGTCATTTATCTTAAAATGAGCCCAAATCGCCGTTAAGGCAGCACAACGGAATTGCAAATCGCTAACGAGATGCTAGCAGCTAAATTTAGCGAAACCTGTATACTGAAATACTTTGACACTATGACAAACTTTCCTAACACAGTCAAACATCAAGCAAATGCAACACAAGACGGCAAATACGCTACTTACTATTCTGGCAGAGAGTGGTAGGACAGGTAGGACAATAAATAACATTTTGTGTCAGCATAGCCCGGCCAGTTTGATGCAGTGAAATACTGATGAGTGGTATCGGTGCTTGGTATCGGCAATTCAAAAACGAGTACGAGTATTTTAACGAAGTATCGGCACCGATACCGATATTGGTATCGGTATCGGTGCATCCCTAGTTGTAAGTGATATGTACTTGTATATGTATATAGATAGAGGATTTTGTGTTGATCTACAAATTGGAGTGTAAGATAAATTCTGCAACTTAGAAAAACAGTTCATGTCATTACATGCTGTGTAATGAATTCATGTGGTTCTTTATGGATTATTGACTAAGACCATTAGTAATAACTTTAACCGTTACCCTGAGGCTGTTTGTTACACATCAAAAATGCTTAGACACACTATTGTACATGTCCTTGGGTGGTCCTTCTGCAGTGTAATTATTTTGTTAGTCAGACGGAAGTGTCTCAGCTTGAAAATGCGTCAATAGAGGTTAAAAGGCATTCAGCAATGATGTTAATTCCGGCACTGTGCCATGCCACAAATGCGTCCTTGCTGTGACTGGATGGACCTGTGAGTCAGTCGTTTTACTGGGGTTTGAAATGAACCTCTCCCAGGCTGTTTTTGAGCTATATTCCATCAGTCTGATCCCCATCGTCTTTATTATCTGAAGTTGATGAAGCCAGTCACGCTTCATGTCCTCTTCCCAACAGGAATTCCATAACCATATATCACTCCATCTGCTGTTTTGTGCATGTGTGACGGTGGTCAAACTTAGGACTGACGAATACTGCAACTGATTCTTTTATTCCTGTTCATGCAAATATCACAATTGGTACACAGCATCGTTGACAGGCAAACTTTTTCTGTCCCATTTAAACAACACATTAATCACGCACAAGTAAAACAGCGCACAAACAATTTAAACAACAATGCACATATTTCACACATATAACACTATTGTAACAGCAACATACCTGTTCATGCAAATATCACAATTGGTACACAGCATCTGCACCAATAAAATCAAATGTCAAAATACATTCAGTACGGCAGTACAGTTAGCTAGCTTACGGTACGTGGAGAATGGGAAATTCCCAGCGAACTAGCTAGCTAATCAGTATGTATCATGATGAACCTCGTGGTATACACAATATGATAAAACTCTCTGCCCATTGATACAACTTATTTACAAACAACAAAATACATACTAATCATATAAACTACATGTAATATGTCGAAGTTGTCGACATTTATTGCATTCATCAATCTGTAAGTTTATAAATCATCAGGGTCATTTTGTACAGTGGACCTACCGTTAACAGGCAAACTTTTTCTGTCTAGTAACGGCAACAGTACACACATATAAACTGCCGACCTGCAGTACACCACAGCTCCAGAGGTGGCTCCCAAAACACCAACATTATTTACAACTGAATTATGGCGAAACTCATTATATATACATTATATTGTTAAACGGATTTTTCAACTCCGTTACACCTGCTGCACATATCACACGGAAAATTGTCCATGTATATTATTTAATTCATGTCTTTGTTATCCTCTTGTTTTTTGTAAGCGACACTGGGTATTGAGAAAAGAGAAACACAAATAAAATACCATTATTATTGTCCACACATTCACATATCAGTTGTGCTCGATGTTTTCCCTCAATAGGCATCCTGAATCTCTAAGAATTTATGTCATCTCACTCGCAATGTTAATTAGTTGACCAATGAAAGCACTTTTAATTTGCACTTAGATTGAGGTCACAACATCACTTTTATTTCTCTGTGAGTTTTTTTAATTGGGTAATTGGGGGGGGGGGGCTGTAAATAAGAACATAATCTTCAGGTGCAGGTTAATTCATCGTTCTTTGTATAGAAGATTGTTTCTGATCATCTCTAATGAAATCAGTAAGTTTATAATGCAGTTAAGAATAGATTATGAATAGAAATTTCCAGTCAATATGGTTTAAAATGTTGTTCTGTATATTTCCCCTTAGGCACCTGATTCTAACCGCATTACACTGATCGTCAGAGAGGTCTCTGCTGCTAATGACAAGGGGTAGTGCATTATACCTCAGTTCAGTTGCCCTGGGTGATTCAGGCTTGCTTCAGTGAGTTTCACTGTTTGGTGAGGCCATAAGACTTCACATTGATCCCAAGACAGTGGCATAGTCCAGAGGACCAGAAATGCTTGCATATTTATCCAATATGATATTTTCTATATCAATGTTTTGAGTGAAGTTAATCTCTCGTTATCTCAAACAATCATGTTAGTTTGGTGATTCAAATGACTGGTGCAATAGGTGCTGCCAGTGACATTAACAATTTCTGTTAGTAATGTGTGTAAAAATGAGGGCTGTCAGCGTTAACGCGTTAATCTATGCGATTAATGCGGCCGCAATAATTTTTTTTTTTTTTTTAATGCCTTTATTTGGATAGGACATGAAGTTATGACGGGAAGCAGGGCGGGGAAGAGGTGGGGAGAGGATTGGGAAATTACATCAGGCCAGACTTGAACCTGTGTCCCCTCGGGCAATGTAGCC
Organism: Clupea harengus; assembly: GCF_900700415.2. Classification (NCBI taxonomy): domain Eukaryota; kingdom Metazoa; phylum Chordata; class Actinopteri; order Clupeiformes; family Clupeidae; genus Clupea; species Clupea harengus. The sequence goes on from NC_045166.1 coordinate 18,426,623, forward strand.
CGTAAATAGGGGGCTTGGCCTACCATTTTATGGGAGCGATGAGGGACAGGTGGGGCTTGAATAGCCCCCCTTGTTCAAAGTGGGGAATGACAGGAAAAGTTTGAGAACCACTGCGGTAGTTGAAGATGGAGAGAGCTGAGGGATTGTTGGGCGGTAAGTCTCTGTTTAAGAGTCAAAATGACGGAACAATCGACAAAACTAAAGTTGTATGTAGCATTTGCCAAGCTGAATTTAGCTATCACAGAAGCAGCTCGTCTTGAAGTTATCACCTTAATGCAAAGCATCCGACAGAAAGCAGTCCCAGGTTAGATGATCGCCAACCCACACTCCATGACTTCTCTAGGAAAATAACTAGACCAGTCCGTGAAAAGGTTACCATTTGGGTTGCCGGTGACTGTCGGGGACAATGGGCTGATTGAGGTGATTAATTAATTTAAAAATGTGCGATTAATTAGTAAAAAAAATTTAATCGATTGACAGCCCTAGTAATAATAAAAGAGTTTGAATGAAATATGTATGTCCAGTAAATCTATCCATAGAAAGGCACCAATCATACAGCAAAATATAGATTGTACAACACTCCAATTAGCTGTATTTTTAGAGAAGAAAACATCTTCATGATTCATCAACATGGTATTTGTGTGAATATTGGTTCTAAAATGATGTTTCCTGATTAAAAAAAATATTTCAAATATGAACATGCTTTTGCCTCTAATCCTTTCATTCATGTACAAAAATAAGAGTGCATGGTTATAAAGATCAAAGCTTGGTAAGAAATATAAGCTTATCTAAAAATACCTTTCAATTTTTTTCCTCTTGTCATTCTAAGCCACGGAGGAAAAAAATGAAGGAGTCCAGCTGTTTTTTTCTGAAATGAACACAAAACAACCACAGTCTGATTTAAATTTGCCTGTGTGTGTGTCTGTCTGTGTTTGGGGTGTCTCTCTCTTTCTTTTTTTTCTCTCTCTCTCTCTCTCTCTATCTCTCTGTGTCGTTGTGTGTTATTTTGTCCTCGTTGGATGTTTATTCACCTCAGGGTCACACAATCTGTGGTGGTCTTCCAAAGCAGTAACAACATAAAGTAGTAACCTTCACTTGGGCCAGTTCTGCCTCCTGAGCAGCCACAAAGAAAATTATCTTCCTTCAGATTTGTATCTAAACATTATACATGGCATGGACTATGAATCATACTTCCTTTCCATACTGTTTTCTCCTCCATATGCGACTGAATTGTGTTGGTCGTCATATGTTTTCGCCTGTGCTCTGTTTTCCTCTCTTGGTGGCAGGGTCACTCTGGCTATGGCCCCACCGAGTGTACTCTTCCTCCTGATGCAGCCACTGATCTGCTTTAATCATCATCTATGTTTTTGTGCAACCCAACTACCCCCCCCCCCCCCCCCCCCCCCCATCCCCATCCTCTTGGGGTCGGCTAATCACAAATAAAACCTGGAAAGCCTGGAACGCCCTGTTTCAATGTCTTATCAGGTCATTGGATTTAAATGGTCTTTAATTGGCCTTAATTCAGCTTACTCATTTCTTGTTTGCCTTGCTTTCCTCAATATTAAGCATTATGGTTTTTCATGAACGTATGAATTACTCAGAAATACACACACACGCACACAAATAGCCTAGAGGTGTGTGAATTAGTTAGAGGATGCATATATATTTAGCTAGGTTCAGTGACTTCTTTTGGGATGAGGGGGGGGGGGGGGGGGGTAGTGGGTGGGGTTGGGAGGGTCATGACGTCAAACGTTGAGCGCAAACGTCAGCGTTGAGTCAAGGGATGTATGTCTGTTGAGACTGCGTGCAACGTTACACATCACATGCCCCCCCCCCCCCCCCCGCCCCCTCCACCTCACCCCCCCACCCCTAGTCTGTGCAGCATATCCCAGAGGGAGGGGAGGAGGGGGGTTAGGGTTTGCACCAGAGGAAGGGGTGTGTCATTATAAGGAGCCAGGAGGGGCCTCGACTACATCAGTCGCCCAAACGCAGAGGAGAGAGAGTATAGCCACCACTGCCACAAGAGAAGTCAAGGGGGACAGAACACAACATACAAGGCGTACAGAACACACAGGGAGTGCTTATCCCAGCTGCAGTCATAGGTAAGACAGGGTGCTATGTCTCTTGTGCCTAGATCTGTGTGTATGTATGTATGTGTGTGTGTGTGTGTTTGTGTGTGTGAATGGGGGGGTGGGTGAGAAATTGATGCTGTGACTTGGTGTTTGTACCTCATGTCGAACTGTGTCCGAAGATTCTCTATTTTTTATTTTAAGATCTTAATAGAACTGTAGCACTTTTTTCTTGTTTTTAACCTCTTGGAGATATACAATGACATGCATACTCACTCGGGGGAGCTCTCCTGTGGTTATGAACTAGTCCTCTGTGATCTAAGTTAATGACCTCACAGGCTTTAATTAACCCCTGGTTTCCATTAGGCATTGTTTTTTTCCCCGATCGTCATCACCTACACAACCTCACCTTGTCTCACCTCATCATTGTTTCTCCTCCTCTTTCTTTCTTTCTTTCTTTCTTTCTTTCTCTGTGTGTTTTTCTCTTTCTTTCTCTGTCTGTCACCCATGCTTGGCTAGGTGAGGTGGGGATCTGGAAAGAAAATGCTGATGTTTCTGATTTTCATGACATGCAGTCTCCATTATACACAACAGATGACATTCATGTACTGAAATTTCATGTGCTGGCTGTTGATTACATGATTGTGCAGTTTGAGCTAATGAAGATGGTTTAAATAGCATATAAATGTAAAATACTCTGATAGTAGTTTTTCAAGTTAAGGGGATTTAAATATCAAAGTACGTTTGAGGAGCCGCACGAGTGATGGCTATTTTCACAAAGGTGGTGGATGAATGCTGAAAAAGGAAAGCCTAAGATTGCATTTTTCTTTTAAGCCTGGGCTTCAAAGCACTTTCCATTCTCTCCAGGCAGAAGACACCTGTTCTAGAAGTTTTAGAAGGAGGGGCAGTTTCTTCCTTTACCTAAATGCAGAGCAGAACATGACAAAATGATGTAACCGCCATTTTTAAGCTGCCGAATCTTATTAGGATGCTTTTGTTACTAATCAGCTAAGGATGCTGCTTGGTCAATCAGTATTCAAATGGCTTTTAATTTCATGGATAGGTTTATCAGAAAGTGATTTAATTTCATGGATAGGTTTATCAGGAAGTGATTTGCTGCTGCGACGATTAGTGCTGAGAAAATCTAATCCTTAAGGTCTGGTGGGAGAGTCTAATCAAATTCCTATTAAAACTGTTTTTTTTTCTGGTTAATTTGCACCTGAACCGGGAGCTAACTCGATATTTTAGATGTGAGAAAAACCAAAGCAGTCATATCAGAAATTAAAGGGATGCCTTTCCTCTTTTTTTTTTATGCCTTCATTGTTGATAATGAAAGATTTTGATATTTAAAGTTTCTAAAATGTTTGTCTTTAAATAGTGTAATGACTTTAATGACAGTTTGAATATTTTCAGATCTTCCTGCACTACAAGATAGGAATTTAGTCTTGTAGGGGGTACACTGTTGGACTTTCTCTCATTTCGAATATGAAGGACCCACACTTAGTCCCCGTTATGTTAGCTTTCATAAAATAGTCTTGATTATTGATCACAAGTCACAAGTTGTTATTTTTATTAGTTATGGTGGAAAAACCCAAGCCCAAACTCACCAAATAATCCCCAATTACATTTCAAAATATCTTTACATTGATTTAGATTACAGGGCTTACTTTAATTGCTTATTATCTTATTATCCTAAAAAGCTGTTAAAATATTGTACATTGACACTGTGCCTCTATTTGATTTGGTTTGCATTTTGCATTGTTGTATGTGTATGCTCTTGTAATTCCTATTTATCACCTGTCTCAGTAAAACCAGACAGCAGAAATACACAGCATCCATTTGTCAAAGTCCCCCCTGCATACCTCTGTGTCAGGTTCTAATGTAGATACTGTCACAGGCACCAATTTCCATAATTGCGCACACTTTGGGCTTTTTCCCTTGCACATAATTCCCTCTGTGTATTCATGCTGAGTAGCCCATTGGCAATGAATTATTCATATTTATACTTTAATGGCAATTCTACAAATGCTCTGATGAACTTTCTGTGGACATAGTTCCAAATTCCAGTGAAGTCTCTTCGCAATCATTGTAGATTGGCACAGAATGCAAATTAGAGATGGGATTTTTTTTAACTGCTTCACGAAAAATAATGTAAAAGAAAACAGTTTTTTTTTTTTTTAAACAGCAGGGAGCTAATGCCATGTTGTTTACTCTTGCTTTGAAGGGCCCTGGCATAAGCTTTAGTTCAATGTTGCCATATTAATCACTTCAGCGTATTCAAAGTTATTCAATTGGTTCCAGTCATTTCTACAACCACACCATAATTGCCTTGTTGAAATGAACTGAATATATGAATGTAATTGTATTAATTCGTTCGTTCATTTTGTGATGTAAAGGCTCGTTTCTCTGAGCCAAAAGTATTTTGTGCCATAACATAGCATTAGTCAGATTTGTTTTGTCAGATTCCTCGTGGACTATTGGATCTTTGTGGTGTTTCAATTGAAGACAGCATTAAATCACAGGTTATGAGTAGCCTAATCACATGAAATGCCCATCTCTAGGAAATCAGTCAATGGATTTCATGTCTGGATAGCTATTGTCCACATGTGTCCCCATGGACTGATGGAGTCTTGTGGCATGGGAGGCCTTTGCGTCCGTCTGCGTTTCATCATTTGATCGCACTAGGGGAAGATGGAGAGGTGCGAGACCGAAGTAAATGTCAAAGCCACAGATCACTCCACCAGCCATCGACTCCTTCATTAGCACCATTATTATGACATTGCTCCTCGTTCGGACTCTCGGTCGCGAGGTTCAAGATGATTGCATCGTCAGCGCTAATGGAAAATCGTGGTGCCAAAGGAGACAATAATCTTTATAAATATGATTGCAAAATATAAGCCTGGTGCCATACAATTAGGGTCCCCGAGGCGATCAATATGTTTTCAATTAAAGTAACTACGTGAATCAGCTCTTGTATGAGTGAAAACAGTTCTGACAATGAGGACAAGCTCGATTAATTCAATATGACGACTTACCAGTGGCTGAATTTAATTGCTTGATGTATTAGAACTGGGGGGTGGTATCGTGCCTTTTCCCCGGTGTCTGTTTTGAACGCCATTTATATTCAGGTTGCGAGTGTCTGTTGAGATAACACTGAGAAGGAAACGTTTTTTTGACTGAAAAGTAAGACATTTGCTCTGCGGGTGTTTGCCAGCTCATAAAGGTTTAAAATGATGTTCGCAACACACACACACATTTATGTATGTGTGGGTGTCTCAAGGCCAACCAATTTTTGGCCTACGAGAACCTCAACTGACACATTCAATTTTGACTGACATCAGAATAAATGTACACTTACAAACCCTATCACAGTCCGAGTACCTCCCAATTCACAGGCTGTGTGGGAAGTGACACCTGTGTAACCACAGATACTGCAGCCCTTTCAGAAAGTGTTTGATTATCGTTGCTCTTTGTATCCCCTTCCGCAGCGATTGTGAATCATGTTTATCTAAACATGGCACAGTTGTGAAATGAGAATGGAGTGGGGCTGTTTACCAGAAAGGTGATACCATCAGGTGGCTCCACTCTGGGAGGAGGGGAGCCAGACACAACTAATCGGATTAAGCACATTCCCACGGTTTAACCATTTCACATCTCACCCCACAGGAACTTCTTCAGAGGAGACTTTCCAATCGGTCCATCTCAGACACCACAGGAAAACGTACCTCCACCTGCTTGCGTGTGGTGACGTCAGTCTGGTACGTTGAATGCATCCTAACTTAGTAGGTTAGTACAGTGCAGAAAAGAAAAACTTTGACGCACTTTAATAAAAAAAAAAAAAGAAGAATTGACTGAAGTGGGAGTTGTTGTGAGAGTTGACCAAAGGTAGGGCCTGCAGAACATTTATGCTACATGACAACAGATCATTCAAATTGCATGATGGTAGAGACATGTACAAATACATCTTGACATGAATAGGGACCTTCATAATTTGCACTATTACTAACGGGTAGAGAAGAGCCTTTTGTATGTGTATGATTGAGGTGATATCCATGAGCTCAACAAAGGCACTGAGGTTCAGAAAAACAACTGGACAAGATAATGAAACACAGAAGCTCAGGGTTAAAATAGTTAATTCAGCCAACAACCTCACACCATCCGATTATTGTATCTCTCCACTATCCAATTCAAACACATTCAATGGACCTATGGAGTGAGAAATAATAATAAAAACTTTCTTATCAAGGAATTCGTGTAAAATTAATCAAGTATTATTAATGATGCATGAGGGGCCGCATGAAAGCCATTTTCAATCATCTCCTCCCATCAAAGCTATAGCCCATTTCTTAAGTCTTGTCTCACAGTACAGTAATTGCAGCAGTTGGGGGCTTTTTTTGATGAGATTCTGCACCAAATAGGCAACGTCTCCCTCTGTGTACCGCATCCTTATGCTGTGGTTTTGCTGTGTGTCCCTTGCTGTTTGCAGGAGTAAAGGCAAAGATACGCACAACACAACACAACACAATGTGGCGCAACATCGCTTGTCAAGCCTTCCTCTGTAACCCCCCCCCCCCCCACACACACACCCCACACCCCCCACACCCCTTCCAACTCTAACCTAATATGACTAATGCACCATATTGGCCAAGGGAATGAGTCAGTGACTCTGTACTTTAGTCCCCCATCTCACAGTCCTGCTGTTGTGTCTCTCCTCCCCACCAATCCCCCCCCCCCTCATTTCCTCCTGATTATGCCAGGAGCTTTTATTCTTCTCCCAATTAAGGGCAGATGATGAGTTTGGCTGATGAATTTCAGGCGGGGGCAACGCACGCTCCGCACCAGCTGGTGCATGCCCTCCGTTATAAACTGCTTGCATTTCACACATGAGAAGCGCTGAGGGCCAGAGAAGGGGGTGCAAACGTGTCTTGAGTGACATGCCTTCAAGTGAACATTTCCCCTTGCTAGTGTCTTGAGTTGAGTAGTTGTCTCGGAAAACACATTTCCTCTCGGTGCAAAATTCCATCGCTGGAGGAGATACACCTGCCTATAGATGTCAGATGGTAAAGCAGATGCAAGGAAGGAAGAAATATTCCCTTTTTCTAAATGCAGTAAAATCCTCACAGACTTTAAATTAATCGCAGAGGAAAATGTGTTAGTGTCTTTAGGCTGTTCCTCATATTAACAAAGTTTTGATAGACCCATTACAGCCACGACCACACTTCTGACACCAGTATGAACCTGGATGTGAATGACTAGGGAGACAAAATATATAGTTGGTTGTTAGTTCTTTTGTAGTAATAGAGTGATTAAAGTGCTTTATTTGTTGATTTAGGTTGTCTTAGCTGATGTATAGTAAACCAATTTTTTTTTTTTTTTTTAACAGTAAACCAACAAATTTAAAGAACAAGCTCAGACATACACTAAGGACAATAACGATAACATAATAAAGCCTGAGCACACAGTAATAATGTCCTTTAAAATTGGCCAAGAGGTTGAGGTGGGCTGGACTTATTTTACCCACATAAGAATTGCTGTGCTCTTTCACCTGAGGATTTAAGATGTTTTCCCAGATAGTGCTGTCTTATCTCTGTTTGTCAAAAATCAATGGCATCCTTTGCACCTTGGGCTAGCACTGATGTGTGTTTAAAATTGGCTTCATGGTCGCTCCATTGAATGTGTAGAGGGGCTCAGCGTGAAAATAATTACATAGGATGTTAATCCTTTTCTACAACCCTTTTGTCCTTTTCTCCTCTCCTCCTATATCATATCTGCTTACTCTCCCTCTCTTCCACTCTTTCTCGCCTTCTTCTTCTTGATTATCTGCTGCCTCTTTCTGTTATCCCTGCTCCCTTTCTCTTTTTCTCCTCATCCATGTTCTCCTCTCTCTCTCCCTATCTACCATCTTACATCTCTTCCTCTCGGCCATTTCCTGTTTCTCCTCACTTTTCCATTCCACTTCCTGTTCTTTAACCCTTCTTCACCTCTATTACTTCTCTTAACTCCCATACTCCCATTTACCTCATTTTCCCCCTTCTATTATCCTTTTACGCCTTCTCTCTCATTTCCCCTCCATCTCTCCTTCTCCCTTCCCCTTTCTCTCACTCCACTTCCCCTGTTTTCTCCTCTTCTTCCTCGCTCCACTACACCCTCCCGTCCTGTCCACAGACATTTCTCCCTCAACCTTTGTGTGTGTAGACATCCCATCCTGCCACGCCATTGGTTCCTGTGAGCCATGAAGACCCCACTCTGGACCCTGTTGCTGTTGAGCCTGAGCGCCCCAGTCCGGGCTGACTGCCAGAGGGACTGCATCTTGTGTGGAGTCCTGCTGCCCAAACACCAGGCCTTCAACACGCTGGTGAGGACCCCAACCCAGCACATGATACCCCATCCCACAGCCTGCCCTGTGTCAAACGTTTCAGCAAGCAATTACTTGGCAAAGATGAGATTTTTCTCTTCCATGGAGGTTGAGCAATAGTAGAGTAACCTTCAAAACTCTGGGAATACTTTGCTTGATGTCTGTTTATAGTAACGGATCAAGCCCAATGCACAAGGCATTCAGTGAACTCAAATACAAGCCACCCACCCATGTCAGGGTTCACAGGGAACAAATGTGGACATGTTAGAGCAATGCTACACAAATAAGGATGATTGTATCAACATCTAGTCTGGGTTTTGTAATAACATGGTTAAAAAAAAACATTAGTGTTAGAAGACTGTCAGCCAACATAACTTTCGAGATAAAAACGAGGGTGAAACAATAGAAAGGCTGTATTCTCACACACCGTGAATTTATACACTTGGCCTTAGAGAGACATTTGATTTAGTGATATAAATTGATGTGTTTGAGGTAGGGTAGTATTTTTCCAGTAGGTCTACCAATCAGCTTGGAAGACACTGTGGACTGATTGGACTAACTGTGGATTGACTGAATATTGTACAGATATTGATTGCTGAAATTGGATTAGTTATTTGTTGACATAGAGGCTGTTGTTAGCTGGATGTGGTCATTAAGAACTATTGGTAGAACTAGTATATTTGGTCAGTATATGACTTCTTTTTAGATGCTCTGGGCTTCATCTAAGGTTCATCTAACCAACACACTAGAAAGTTGAACATAACAGAGTTTTTAATTCCCCAAGCATCTGACAAATATTGATGTGTAAACAACAGGAGTGTCTTCTGTGGAGTGGGACATTTGAAGAATGGTCTTGAATCATGCTAGTTTGCTTTAGTAGAGGCCACTGATGTCGCAATAGTTGCACCAATTTGGCTAATGACAGCCGAGACCTGATGCAGCTGTGCTACCCACGGAGAGCCTGGGTAATAACTGTGGGTAATTGGCTGCGGAACAGTTATCAGCTGGTAAAGAGACTGGTGGCAGAGATTGACACCAAACATGGGGGACCCTTAATGGCACAGATGTATACCCTCAGGCCTCTTTTTTACTTTCACTACAGAAATTGAAGGGCACAAACCTCACTGAGGACTAGTGTGAACACAATGACACACACACACACACACACACACACACACACAAATACACACACACACACACACACACAAACAAATACACACACACACACACATAGACAAACAAACACACACACACACACACCCACAGACAAACACACCAATACACACACACAAACAAATACACACACACACACACACACAATCACAAATGTCCTCACACAGGGATACACACACACATGCATAAATACACATATGAGCACATGTATACACTTTGACACATATGAACACACACACACACACTTATTACTCTCTATTAGCGTCTCTTGAAGTCGTGACTCAGAGAATCCCCTGCTGTCCCCATTATGTGTGTAATGGGTAATACATTTCCACAGATAGCTGCCCGCTGTTTCCTCATCTGTCCATAATCGCAATATACAGGGGTGGATCTTATACTGTCTCTCTGTCTATCACCATGACATACTGGGTTAGATATTCTGCTATCCTTCCATTTCAGCTGTGTGCTATTTACTCACACATGGACTATATCTGCATGAGAAAGTGCACGCATTCTCTCCTAATACACATTGATGCATACAAAATATATACACTCTTACATACACAAAATATATATACTCTTACATACACAAATATATACACTCTTACATACACAAATATATGCACTCTTACATACCCAAATATATACACTCTTACATACACAAATATCCCCTCACACACCCTTAGACACACAAACAGAAAGTACTTTAATCGTATTCCACACTCTCTCCTACACATTGAACAAACACTGACATCTCACACACACTCTTACATATCTTACTTTCATACCTTCATAAAAACACACACAGATATACACCATATACAGTATTTATACACGCTTACACAAAGGCACACCACTACACACACACATACACAGAAACCAAAGTCACCTGAAGACACCACATTACCATTCTGTGCACAGCTTTGTACCCATAGCATTGTGTGTGCCACTGACAGGCGTTTTCACATCAATGCCAGACCCCTAACCCTCCCCTCTGACCCCCCCCTGTCAGGTGTGTTTGCTGGAATGCGAGGCCCAGATGTCACCTGCACTGACCTGGGATCTGTGTCATGTCACCGTGAACCAGATGCCTTCTCCTCACCAGCTACAAGAAATAGCCGTGGCCAAGAGAGACGACTACGGTGACCCTACAAGCCTAGAGGAGATTGAGGAAGATGAGGTCAGTCAGGAGGAAGGTCAACGGCAACAGCAGCAGCCGGCCATGGAGACTGGGGCTTCGGAGTGGTTCCGATCTGCGCTCGAGGCCGAGCAGGTTAGGGATACTCGGTTGGACGAGGAGGATGAGGAGCAAGATCGGGACGGTGAAGAGTCGCTGGAACAGCAGGGAGAGGCGGGATCAGACCTGGAGACAGCCAGCCTCCACTTGGCGAAGCGCTTCGGCGGGTTCATGAAGGGTCGCCACAACTACCGGAAGCTGATGGGCCGAGCCTTGCCGAGCTCGGAGACGGAGAGCCGGCCGCTGCAGAAGAGGTACGGCGGGTTCATCGGCATCCGCAAGTCAGCACGCAAGTGGAACAGCCAGAAGCGTGTCAGCCAGCTGCTGCGCCAGTACCTGAGCCTCACAGGTCGCACCGGCCGATTCAACAACCTCTCTGCTCCCGGCCTGCGCCGGCCAACCAACCTGTAGGCCTCCCCACCTCTGAGTTCCTGTCCAGCAACCTTAACATGACCCTTCCCACTCGCCGTACCTCAGTTCCATGCTGTTCTGGCAGCAGCCATGTTAACTGTGATCACCATTTCTCCCCAAATAGCGCAAACAAACATAAACACAACGGAAAAAAAAGCCTGACCATTATAATGTTAAAAATAACCAAGGAAGGTTCTCGTTTGATTTCTACACTACTGACATTTTCATGTTAAAGTTTTCAGTGTATTCATGCTGTGAAAAAGCCAGTAATAGGAATCCAAGCATGCAACTCCTGTTTTAAGAGATCACTTTGAAGCATTCACTTTCTTTTTTTCCCCCGAGGTCAAGGCATTGTGGTGGATACTTACAAAGAGTAACTGTCTGGTGGATTCAATTTCGCACTTTAAGCTTTGGTTGTAGTTGTTCAGTCTGCACGTAAACGTTTGCATTCTGATTGGTTTCATATGCAGTGTGTCATTCATGTAAATTACAAGGCTGAGTTATTGTCAGCCAGAGAAGATACCGTGTGTCTGTATGTGCGTGCGTGCGTGTGTCTGAGTGTTTCTGTAATTACATATGTTGTGTGTAAGAACCTTGTGTTTACCTGAGTTTCAACGGCAATGACGGCATAAGCTGACTGAAGAGCCCTCTTCCAATAACACTTTGCTTCCTTGGATAACACTGCCCTCTAGAGCTCATCTACCAAACTGCAACCTAGTCTCCTGACGAATGTCTTAACTGGCTAATTCGATTTAACAAAAAGCGAAATTATTTGATTTTGCATGCAAGCAGCCGATCTGAGTTATATGCACAATCACAGCGGTTGTGCTTTAAACATCATGTTGTCATATCAGAGTGAACAGTGTCGTAAAAACACCTGCCCCCATACTTTACGCCACCTTTCCGGGCAGCATTCTGCGCAGAGAAATTTTGTCAGATTGTATTTGTTTAGTGTTTTAGAACTGTGAATAAAACTGTATTTCATACACATAGTTTTTATTTTAATATTTCTTTTTGGTCATTTTGAAACTTTTACATAGCAAAAAAACTAAACAAAAAAGAGGTGCACAAGAAATAACCAAAAAATAGTTTACTATTTTCTCGGGTGGATTGTCATGCACAGGCGATCAGCATGTCATCTCATTTCTTTATTTACCTTTGTCCCTCTTTCTCTCCCATCCTCGATAAATCATCTTTCATTTAAACATGTAAATGCTCGTACAACTTCAGATCCTTTCATCCTCTCTGTTCCCGGGGAGTAATGGCCCAGTATACTATTAAGACTAGCACTGTTTATGTGGAAGATTTAGGATGGGATGAACTACCCTGGCAAAAAGCCATTATTAGCTAACTTTGAACACAACCATCATAGAAACGCTTAAACAAACCAACAAAAAAAGAAACATCAAAATGGTAGTCCAACAACGAAATCATACAATGACAATACACAAAATACACTGTTAAATGATTTTTTTTTTAAAACATAAGAAAAGGTTCAAATGAAAAGCACTGTACACAATATATATATTGATAGAGAGATATAAAGCTACAGATACTAAAGTAACACCAGAACTCTGAATAAGGATCTGAGGGGCTCGGGTAAAACGACAACACTTCTTGTTATTTTTCTCTTCTTAATTCTGTGAGGAGAATGACACTGAAATTCTCTGTGCAAAGAATATACATCTTGCCCTGGGCAAGGAGTGAAGGGGCACTGGGAAGGTTTCGGGAGAGGCTACCAGTCCACACTTCACCTAGCACCAGCTCTCCAGTAAGGGGATGTACAAAAAACAGGAAAAAAAACAAAAAAACATCTTATAGCTCTCGTAGGAAAAAAACAACACCACCACAAAAAAAAGGACAAGTACAAAAGTGGAAGGAGGCTGATCCTGTGTCCTCTATAGTGCTATAATGCTTTGTGAGTCTCTCTTCCTCTCTCTCGCTCATTCTCTCTCTCATTCTCTCTCTCTTTCACTCTCTCTCTCTCTGAGAGTGTCTCTTTAGTCTGTTTGAGTCCTTTAATCAGGGAAGCGCTGGCAGGCTTTCTTCCAGCGGCAGGCCGTGCACCACTGGTCGCGTCGCTCAACTCCGTACACCTTACGGCACTTCTTGGCCTCGCCTCTCCCCTTCCTGTCAGGGTGACATCAGACCATAAATTAAAAACATTAGACCAAGTGTGTTGCAAAAATACCATCTACTTGTGCACTACTGCATTGGGCAATATGTCAAGAACTACCTCCTTTTTAGTTAGGTATAACCATGCATAAATATATAAAATATATATAAATATATATAAAAACATTTTCATGTACAACTGGGTTCCTACAAAGGAGGGTACTACGCCATAACATGCACACATGATCACATGATCATGACCAGTGCACATGACTCAAGAATGAGAAGGTTTCACAAGTAGTCACCTTTCTGACAAGGGAGTGGTATCACTGACATTGATTTTGGTTAATTTATCTTCTACCAAATAAATACAAGATGAACAAGAGGAGGAAGAAGAAGAACAAGAAGGAAGAGAAGATAAATTGGAGGTGGAGTAAAAGAAGGGGCAGGTAGAAGAAAAAGAAGAAATAGTAAAAGTAGTAGTAGTAGAAGGAGAAGAAAATTCTGAAGAAGAACAAAAAGAAAGAACCACTGCTCACCTGAAAGTGCAGTGGTTACGTGAGGGGGAGGCGCTGATGGTCTGTGACCTGGTGGGGGCGCTGTTTCGCTGCAGCCACTGCTCTCCCACGCTCACTGATCGACTACGAGATGCCAACACCTAAAAGACAGGGACAGAAATTAGAAATCCTTTCTCTAATTCATGTATTTCCCTCTCACTATATTTTGGTCTCTTCCTCTCTCACTCACTTACTCACTCACTCACCCACTCCCTCTCTCACTCACTCACTCACTCACTCACTCACTCACTCACTCACTCACACACACACACAAACAGACAGACAGACAGACAAACACACACACACACACACACACACACACACACACACACACACACACACACACAAACAACCTGAGAAACAGCAAAGCCACAAGCAACACAAGTTGAAACTGTCTTTGCCAGCTTGTGTTTGCACAACATGTTGTTACAACCCCAGCCACAGGCAATGCCAGGAGACGGCAATGGTTGAACGTAGCAAAAGCACGGGCCGCTCTGAATGGCAAAAACAAGGCAGTAGAGAGCAGAAATGGCCTTCAAATGCCAGTGGCTTCACACACAAGCCCTCAAGGGCACTCCATTACACCAGGACAGGCTGCTTTCATCCTTCATTTTCGCCTGACTTTCATGTGTCAGAAACCAAAAGCTGGCGGGGGAGAGACTGACAGGCCCACCTGGGGTTTGTGCTGTGCTTCGCTCGGGGGATTCCAGCAGCACGAGGTGGAAGACCCAGAGGACACCGTCACCTGGATGGGCGCAGCACAGGCCTAAAAGGGAGGGAGGGCGAGGACTTAGGTCAGTTCAGGTTGCTGAAGGTTCTATGCGGGGGTGGGGTGGGGTGGGGGGGTCTCCAAAAAGGTGGGCCAAAAGTAATGTCCCAAAATCATTAATCTGATCTTTAATTAATCATTAACTTATTCAGCCTAAAAATTCTGTCTTTGGTGAAGCTCATCTCGTGAATTTTATCATAGCCATGTTAGCTTGTTAACCGATGCTCACTTTTAGGAGAGCCAACCCAGTTCAGTTTAAAAAAGTTCAAATGAGTAAAAAAGTTCAAATGAGCTAAGGCATTCAAATGTAAATCTGCGATTTTTTTGTCTCTTTGCAGGAGAGATGGGTTCAGATGGGTTCAGTCCAGGTCCCAGTTCAATGAGTAAATCATGAATTATGGAAAACAGTGTTCATCTGCTTCAAGAGAAAACATCCCCAAGACCTGAACAAGAGTTCACCAGAAAGTACTCTCTCAGTGTTCTCTCCCTGGATACAGGCAGTAGAATTGAGGCATACACAGGCCCAGTGCAGATGAAGCGACTGAGGGGGTAGTTAAAAATGGCGAGGGGGCATATCTTTTTATATAGAAAAACAGTAGGTTATCATCCTGCTATGCCGATCTCTGCATTTTTTCATCCCGCGGGTGGCAATACAATGGTGTTGACTAGATGCTAACAATTCCCTACCTTACCATATCCATGTGTTTTTGCCTCATGAGTCATGACCATAATATCAAATAGCAATATGGGCATTCTGACCTCACTACCCACTGGGGAAACATCTCATGTGGCTGGTGGAGCTAGCAGATTAAGAAACAGTGTTTCACAACTGCTGTTGTCTCTATGACACTTGTCTTGGCCAATATTTTTTTTTTTTTTTTTTCTATAGTGCTATAGGATGAACAAAACTTTTTATAAGAATTGTAGGAAGCAGAAAATACAACTTGCCCCCTCGTGGTTCCCAGCCTGACTATACAACCCCTCTCAGCCATGCATAGAATATGTCCATCCATACTAGGTACTGTATATGTTATAATATTTCATTAATATAATTCTCTCACATACCTTCTAATCTGATATGGTGAAATATAATTCAATTCAATGATAACATTTTTGGTAACATATACATTACTAACAACATTTCCAGCCCAGGTTTGGCTGATCAGCCACAAAAAAAATGGAAGAACACAGATCTCCAGAGCATTTGGTAGAGGCGAGATGACTGCCTACCTGGTAGAGATGCTCAGTATGAATCTGCCACACACTACTGGGCGCTGACTGGCTGAGAGGAGTGGAGAAGGCCGAGGCTGAAGCCAGGGTCCCTGGTGTGCTGGCACCCAACGGAGAGCTACAGGAGGCCCAGGGGCCAATGGACAAGGTGGGGGCTGGAGATGGAGGAGCAGGCTCTTCCTCCGAGGAGATTTCTGCGTAGTAAAAGTCCTCCTCCCGCTGGGAATGTTCTGACCCCCCTCTGTGACAGGAGACATGAGAGACACAGGTGAGGAAAAACAACCTTGTTTAAAGGTGCTATAAGTACAAATTTTTGTTTAAAAACATAAACAAGGCGCTAGTAAGTCCATGAAACAAAAACCGCAAGGCAAAGAAATAATGCTGTCACTAGCATAAGTCTACACTGTTAGGAATGATGTTTTTAATTGCTTAAAGCCCATTTCAGAGGCTAAACTAATGACAGTTAGTGTTTGTGGTGAAATGGAATGCTCCATTTTTTGACTTACAGAACTGTAATCCATTTTAAGACTGCTGGATTGAATTAACAAACGGACCAGAGTAAGCATGGCTATCCTGTAGTTATAAAAAACTATAATAATAGTTATAAACAAGTAGCTCAGTAGCAAGCCCATTGCTTAACATTAATGGTTAGACTATCGGGTAGCTCAAAAGCTTGAGTGCTTAAGTGAAGACTTACAGGGTCTGTTTTCCTCGACTAAGTTAATGTAACATATTAATATCAATTAAGGTTGATGGAGACACCTATGGTAGCCTAGAGCCTTCTGCCTCCCCCACCTTGGTCAAACGTTTTGTTTACTTCTGCCAAAGGAGAGGAGGTAGGGCTGTGCAAACGTAGTAATACACTGCCTCCAATCTGCTTGGGGTGTGGAGTATGAAATCAATTAGCTCACTATTCTATAGATAGTCAGGCTTACATATGAACCCTTTAAATACACAGTCCTACCAGGACAGTATTGACCAGTGGGTCACTGGGGTTTCTCCTACTCATATACATATAACAAAAGCAACAACAACAATAGTCATTATATATTTTTGTAATACATAATAACTGTGTTAATTAATGACAAATAATAATAATAATAGAGTTGTTATACTACAATGCCATTGCCAATTACTCTGAGATTACACTGTGATGACTTTACATGTAGACACACTCACCCCAGATGGTGCAGCTGGATGTGTCTTTTCATGCCCACTCTGGAGTTCAGCACCTTCCCACAGCTAGGCCACAGACACCTGTAGGCCCCCTTTCCTGATCCCTGCACCCCCCGCACCCCCACCAGGACAGAAGATCAGTGTCTTTGACTGTATATCAACATCCATACACAGATATTATCTACTTTATAAGGAGTTTTACTCTTCAACACCGGATCACTAGGTTCATCAAGGTGATAAAGATTCATTTCCAGTCACTGTCTGAGTCTAATTGTATCCCTATAAACGAAAGACATTGATTATGGCCAATCAATTCACAAGGGAATAATCGCTACGCTTCATGGAAGCGGCGATAACATTTTATTCATTTAGCAGATGCTTTTATCCACGACAAGATTTTTTCATACAATTTCGATTCACATTTTTATCAGCGTATTTACTCCCTCAAATCCATAACATTGCTAGCACCTTTCTCTACAAGCTCAGCTACACCAGTTGACAAAACAAAAAGTGCTCATGTTCCTCACCTTATACCTCCTGGCTTCATAGTCCAGCTCCATGTGAAGCCCTTCATCAGGGGGCTGACCCAAGCTGCCATCCATTTCTGTGACGGACGGGGAAGGGGCGGGGCTTGCGCTGCCGTGGTCCCAACTCCAGTAGCCGCTGCTGCCGCTGTCCGAGAGTTCTCCACCTCCACACTCCATGTCACCTGACGATGAGGATGCTGCAGGAGGACGCTCAGTGGTTAGCGATTGTGGCTTGTGGTACAAAAATGTATTTTTTATCTTGTGGCTATATATAAAAGAATAATTATACTATTATTTGTAAAGTATGTAGTGCAATGGATTGTATTGGCTGACAATATGAGTGGATCTACAATATGTAGATTCTTAAATGATTTCCGCCCTTAAGCATGTCAAAATTCTAGTCTTTTAAGGCCCTCCTAAGGCTATGCTTGCAAATCCAAATATGTGTAATGAATAATTTAAAATAATTTGTTTTTTTTTCTCTGCTCTTGTGAATGCGAATCTTTGAGTGAATGGAACACATGATAATGCCCGGATAAAAGAGCAGAGAGCACATGCAACCAAACAGAGAGTTGTGTGCATTGATGCAGCGCAGTTATGACATTCGCTCTGATCAAATATTTTTGGGGGGAAACAGTGAGAGCACCCTACCACTGGGAAAGGAAGCTACCTAATTAAATTATGGAAAAGGCTGTATAGCACTGTAAATCAGGTTAGTCATGCACTGCTATATATTAATGAGCATATTACTTTGCATTGATTTAGGTCAACAAAGATAGTATGGCCATGACATTTTCTTGTGAAGTACATAGATACATTTATCTGGATTGGCTAAAGAACACATTGATATACAGACTGCAAAAAACAGTGGGAAGGCGCTAGATCAGCTCACCTGGAAGGAGGTCCTTCTGAGGTGGACTGTGCACCCTAGGACTGCAGGACAGGCTTGTGAGCACCATTGCAGCCATGATCTCATCCATCTCCACTGATTCTGGACTTCGGAAACTGAGAGAGACAGAGAAAGAGAGAGGCGGGGGGGCAATTTGG
Source organism: Clupea harengus (assembly GCF_900700415.2). Lineage (NCBI taxonomy): Eukaryota > Metazoa > Chordata > Actinopteri > Clupeiformes > Clupeidae > Clupea > Clupea harengus. Next base: position 18,445,289 of record NC_045166.1, read on the forward strand.
AAAATAAGAAAGAAAGAAAGAAAGAAAGAAAGACAAAGGTGAGACCCATTACAGTTAAACAGCTAAGCTTGTCAGCTGCTTGTCTCTGTCAGCTGCTTGTCTCCATCAAGCTCATTCTTTGTTTCCTATACTCAAGGTCGAATTATACTTCTGTGTCATTCTCCGTCCTCGTTATGGATGGGCGGGCGGACGGATTCGGACGGACTCTTTTTGATTTATACTTCTCCAAAGGCTGTGGGTGCTGAAAACAATTCACCGCCAGAACAGTAGGTGGAGCAACGTTTTTTTTGTCAAAGACGAGCTTAGAGAAGCCTACCTCATGATGTCTTTGTGTGTTGAAGTCGTTGTTTATTTACCTCCTCCCGACTGTCACTAGCCAGTCACGTACCAATAGGGGGTGCAGCAGGTGCAATCACACTTGGGCCTTTGGGTCTTGAAGGCACGTAGCATTACATTGTAGAGAGTGTCTAATGCGATATATTCACTTGAAAAGGCAAACTTATCTCCATCGTGGTAAGTATTATTTGTGGGAAAAACAGTAGCAATCTATAACAAAATGATATGCTTATCTTACATACACTAAAGAAACTATTCTATATTATATTATATTATAAAACATGATTCAATGAAATGAAAACGTTCTTATTTTCTTTGGTATTTTTGTCATATTCAGATTTGCAATGATGATTGCTGGGTAATATGTATGTTGTTGTCCAATGTCAAGTCTCTATTTGATCATGTGACGAGACGATATGAAATAGATAGTTTAGGCGCGACATCAAGACCGACAAGCTGACAAGCTGTCAAGACCGACAAGCTGACTGAGCACAGCCAAGCTGACTGAGCACAGCACACCTGCAAGCCGAAACGATGCCTTTCAAACATAAAAGTGGTGATGCATGATCCTCCGATTCATAAAGTAGCCTACTTTTAACGTTAGGTCGAATTTACAACAGGACTTCAGGCTAAACCAGTCGTAAATAAATTGATTTTAATTTGTTTTGTGGTATGAAGGGAGACTGCATTAATTTCTATCATCTGAAATATCACGGTATGTCGAAAAACAAACCTTTAATCTAAACAGAGTATTCAGTATAGAATGGGAATATATCAGAGCAGTATCTTTTATCGCGTTTGACAAATATGCTCCGATTGCTGTGCAGGTGATGTCTCCTGTGCAAATGGGATAGTATTCTCTCCATGAATTCTCGGTCATTTGAGCGTCCTTATAAGTGTTTAATGAGGGGTTGTAAAGGTGCTCATATCTTTGGACCTCTTCTGTTATGTTTATTCATAATCAACAAGAAGAAGCTTGTGAGACGGTCTACAGGCTATTCATAAAAAACTTAGGTAAATGTGTCATTATGAACAGTTGAGACATTGACTCCGTCGGGCTCGGGTTGGGTTCTGACAATATATTTTAATGGCTGTCGGGCTCGGGCACTACTCTGTCTATAACAGAATAGGAACAGATAGGGAATGAAACAGGAAATGTGAGATTCCGGAAATTATGTCGTTCGGAAATTATGTCGTTAGCGGACCAATCACAGCCAAGGGGGAATCCGTAGCTATCCGAAATTAGAACGGAAAGTCATAAAATTCAGGAGGTGCACGTCGGTGCACGTCGAGCTCTCCGAGGGGCTCGGAGGGGCGTTCCACCTCAGGAAGGTGTTGCCAAGGCGTGCCCATGTGTCTAAATTATAGAGTATAAATTGGGCATCACTCAGACACTGAACAGACTAATCTACAATTCCTCCTTATAAGTACACATGAACATCAAATGGCCAGTCAGTGAAAAAAAGGACAGTGTGAAGAATAATGTGTATAAGTGAATAATAGCTCCATACCTGTTGGAAGACCCTGCGCAAGTGAGAGGTGCGGCTGAGGGCCACGCCCCCTCTGAGCTGCCGGCGGGAAGGTAAACGGACGCCCCCCTTTGGCTGTCTCTCAGCTCCACGTCCTCCTGGCCGCAACACTGCATGTAGATCTGTGCACAGCACACCAAGGGCCAAAAGAATGTCAGTAATACAAGGAATGATGAGAGAGAGAGAGCAGGGGATTTAAAAAAAATGAGTGTGTGTGTGTGTATGCGTGTATGTGTGTCCATATGATTATCTGTCGCTATTTGTTCATTTTAGTATTGTTTATAATATCATACAAATATATTTACTGTTTATTCGTGAAGGTACAGTTTTATGGTCTTTTGTGGTCTTTAACACACTGTCTGTGTTGACCATAGCTTAACTGAACAGACTACTGGCCACACAAGGATTAAGTCTGGTAGTATTGGGGTCCTCTATTAAGAATGTATTATGTCTGGAGCTAGACATAATCATGATCTAGGTGATTATCTACAGAATGATTATCTAGCATATCACAGTATAAACCAAAACATATTTAGACATTGGACAGATTCACAGTGAAGTATATCCATATACTAATCCCTGAGGCATTTGCCTTCATTGAATACATTGAAACAAATTGAAAAACACCTTACAAGAAGAATAACATGTCTGAGTACATAGTAGGACCATTTTCAACAATAAATATATACATTTTTAGAAGACCTCCGTCAATTGATTGAGACTCAAATGTTTTAAGAAAACCCACTCAGTATTTCACTGGTTTCCCCATATTACACCACATTCACTTGTCTTTCCATATTACACCATGACCCTCTCTTGTTCCATTCTGTACAATAGAACGGGTAAATAAACAAGACTTGAGCAGTTACTCACCAGCCCCTCGTCGTCCTCTGGCCCTCTGGCTGGCCGGGTGTCCGCCGGACTCAGCCTACCTCTGGGCTGCACAGCTGCCATGGTCAGCCTCTTTTCTATGGTCCCTGTGTTTTGTGCCTGTTCGCCGTGTGGCGTAGGGCTCACTCCTCCACTCCGCTCCTCTCCGAAGCAAGCTGGATGCAACAGAAAAGCACTCGAGGTAAGAGGCCTTTCAGACACACAGAGAACACTGTGTGTGTGTGTGATGAGATTTGTTAAGTAAAATGATAGGTGAAGTACCCAGATAAGAGATAATGACATCACGCTGAAGGTGCAAGACCAGTGCTGGTTTGTATCTACATTTAAATAGTTTAGCATCAAACATATGGATGTATAGCCTAAATACAGTACAGTATGTCTATACAAACGTGTTTCAAGAAATGAATTATTATAAATGATCTGAAAGTCTCATATACAATTATTTAATTTAGGGCCTCCATTACTCCTCTTAAAGACCAATAGGGCATAGACCCTAATGTTTTTTAAATAGTCCGGGATCTCAAAAACATTTTAAACAAAATTAAGAATAATAAAAAATAACCCTGGATCTAGTCAACTGTCATTCCGATCATGCATTAAAGCCATCGAAAATTATATGATAAACGCAAGTACGTTCTGGATCAGCTGTGTGTCATGCAAGCAACAGATCTACTTTTCACTACTTGTGCGCATTTTGTGTGAGCACGAGAGAGCGCGCAGCAGTTAGCTGGTCATTGGTATATGGTGGTGGCTAACTAGGCAATTCACTAAAGCAAAACTTTTTCTGAAAAAAATAAAATGATGAAGGCAACAAGGCGCAAGCAAGGCTAGAGTTGTAGTAGAGCTGACCATTTCAGCAAAAACAAGGTGAAAATGAACGACGTGATGAGAGCCGTTTGGACTCAACTGTCATGTCTCCCAGTTTAAAATCAATCTCCAGACAGCACACATTGTTTTCTGATATTATTAACAGTATGATGTTTAAATACATTTAATTTCTGTCTATAAAAACCTCGTAAATGTTTTCTATGGGTAACCTATGGCGATGTCCAGGTCACTGTCAGTGTGACCTAGCATAAAAGTGTTTTCATGTAGACAACCAACGTATAATGGATGGGGTCTAAAATGGTGCATTCAGCAGTCAGAATATAAAAAAGTCCCGGGAAAGGATACGCCTGGACCCCCAGGTCTGGGCTAAGCCCCGATTGTTTTCAACTGTCAGCAAGGCCCCTGAACATAACTACCCTGACGTCATGCCTTTGCCTTTGCCTTTTCTTTAGCCGGGTTTCTTTTTTTAAAGGGGGGTGTGGGTGGGATTATGTGACACACCTCCTTTGAGTAGCCAACAGCAACTGCTCAGCTAAACTGAAAATTCAACATTTGGACTCGTTTTTGTTTACCCAGATTTAACATGTCGCCTCTTGGGGATCGATCAACGCAAACACTGGAGCAGTTATGAGATGGCAGTAAAGAGGTCTGAAAGCTGCCATGCAGTGCTGAATGGTTTCATATTTCACGTCCCATCTGAAGGAATGATAGGTTATCACCGGCAAACCCAAATAAATGAGCAAAACGCAATTCCAAATGTATTCAATAAGAGCTTTTGGATATTGATAACATAGGCCTATTTCCTTCTGAAACACCAGTAGTTTTAACATCTGAACTGTTACACGGTAAATCCTTCATTTCGCTGAGTCGATTTCAATAGGCGTTTACACCAAGTAGTAAACAACCTACCCACTGTGGGATGGTCAGAGCCCTGATTGGCTGAAATCGAGTTTCAAACGGACACGCCTTTCCCAGACAACGTGTTCCGACACGAGTTTCTGCTGAATCTATGTCGATATACATTGCAACTCCTACAACTTACTGTATTTGCATCGAGACCCAAAATGTCACATTTTGCATGAATTCAACCCAAATTCAACCTTTCAGTTAAATTCATACATTGCACAACAATGTTTACATATAAAGTAAAATTATTTGCACGCAGTTTTTGAAGAAAACCATTGAAGCCGGCATCCCAACAGGATTAAGCTATTTTCTGCCTCCGCAGACGTCAGACTACCATACAGAAACATAATAATCGACTGAAGCACAATGGCATGCACGTAGGCTATTTGTAATTATTAACTTTTAAAATATTACGCAAGAGGAGGATAACACTCAATTTAGTTTCAAAAATACCTTATGTTGATTTTGCTAGAGCAGGAAAAGCCGCTGTCAGTGTCTCCAGCCGAGGTGCCGTGCCGCTAGTGAAAAGGGGGGCTGGTCTGTGCGTAAGATACGTGCATTCGTATGCACAGGCTATGTCGAATGACAGCTGGGTCCGGTGCAGGATACTCACAATCACTCTGGCTATGACTTCATGTTTAGCCCACTTGCACAAAGGAGGATTCGGGTATGAATTACCACGGTTATAGAATTATTCTAATAGACCCAATAGCTCTGGCCACACTGTTAGCCAAGGCTGTATTATAGACTATTTTACAGTCCCCTCCCCTCCGAAATTGTAAACAACGTTGCAAACAAAACAAATGGGTAGCCTATGTGGCTTCTCTGGCATTCGTTGTGTCTCCGTTAACGCTGAATTTAGTTGTGCGTGAACGGGAATGGGTTAGTCTACATTTAAGCCATACATTTTTGCAATAAACTACACAGCAAATGTTAATGTGTAGGCAGATATTTGTATTTATTCTGCAGTGTTTATTTCTTGCTCACTTCACGAAGTCTTCCCAATTCAGGAATTTCCTCGGCTGCTGCCGCGCCAGGCAGTCACCTTTCACCCAGATAGTGCCCTCAACTCTAAATATAGAGGGGCGGACTTAATTTTGCAGCGCCGTGTTTGTTTGCCAACAGATTTATAAAAAGAAATGTTAGTCATGTAATGTCAGGGGATTATAATCCCCCTCTGTCGAATGTGGAGCCGCTCCAACACAAGCCAGCCTCATCCCAGCTCTGAGGATTTTAATCACGGCGAGCGTCGCGAAAAGAGTCGCGGATGCCGTTTGAACCTTTCCCTGCTACTTGCGTCATGTGACCTATTCTGGCCGGCAACAGCCTAGATTATGTTTGTCCGGACAACAAAGGTGCCGATGAGAGAGACTTCATTGACGTGATGAGTGAAATTGTGCCTTTTTATGTTATGACAGTAGGATATCACATGCGCAGAGGATAAGGGATCAAACTGTTTCATGGCTCTGTTTCAGCACATAATCTGTACTGTCAAAGCAGACACAAAGAGACATGGAGATAGCCTACGGGCAGTTTAATAAACATGGAACATTTGCGATGATTAAACACAATAATCTGCGTACCTCTAAATATATGATTATGTCTGATAATTGTGTGTGTTATTAGTGAGTAGAATTAGCAGCAGCACCTGGACAATTGGAAAAACAAGTGCAAAGATACCATATGTTTTTCACCTTCAAATAATTGGTTTCATTTTAAGAAGACACCACTTTAACACAGCATATTAACAGACTTGGTCGTTAACAGAAAACTGGAACATACTAGCATAACATTCTGTAATGTCTTACAAATGTGATGGGTGAAGTGCATAATTTGCATAATGTTAAGGGAAATAGCAGGTAGGTCTATTTGAAATATAGGCCAAAATACAGGCCAAGATTCAAACATAAATTTGTCATCAATCAGTCAGCTATTTTAACTGGTTAAATGTATTTAGCAGAGGAACTACCTCAGATTATGCATACAATTTAGCAAAGGCCTACTAACAAAATCTCCAGATACAATTTGATCATAGTAACTTATATAGCTGGAAAATCATTGTTACTGTAACTTACCCACTAAATGTACCCACTCAAACGATTCCACATATTTCCACATATGATGATAAAACTAACTTAAATGGTACTTGGATATTGACACAAGGAACAATAATAATCCCCACAAATATTTTATTGAAATATGTAACCTTATACTGATGGTGAGAAACTACATTTGTTTCAGATGTCCACCCCAACACAGAAAACAGAAAACAACATATGAGGATATCTTCTACAGGGTACATTTTAGTAAAATTGTATTTGTACCAAGTGAGTAAATATACTGTATATTGAATATACAATCGTATCAAAAATATTGTTAAATATTGTGTCATGGATATTCAGTCCAAAACAAAATGCGCAAATATGTTTTGAAAAACTCATCACGCACATTATGTCCTGCACAAACTGCAAAATGACTGCTATTTATTTCTGTGTATAATGTGTACTATCCATATTTTAGTTTTTAAATGTTTATGATGGGATATTTCCTTGTGTAGACAGACAATCTTAAAATCTAATTTTTTATAAATTTGTCGACTGTTTTTTCCCTCAGTGTTATCCATGACCAATTGCCACAAACCAAGTTTTTTATCCTTCAACAGATGTATATTTAAAAAAAATAAACTGCTTCCCCTGATTGTGAAACTACCCTATACATTCACGACAGAGGCAGTGATTTCACTAGCGTTTTACCATTACCAACAGAGTCATGGACTAGGTGCGTTGGCCTTTTAAAAAAATGATTGTCATGGTATACAAAACAGAGTGTATTAAGTGCAGTGCAGTATCTATAGCAACCACGAGAAAATAACACACCTCAGAAACTGCCCAGGTGGTTTGGTCATTGATAAAAATCTGCAATAAAAAATTAAAAGCAGCAATATCATTCTATTGTTGTGGCAAACAAAGCGATATAGCCTTAAACAAACCTTTAGCCAGGTGTCTCAGAAACTACTCAAAATGCTCTATGTCTACACAATAAAATGTTTCTCAGGGATCAGAGGAAGAGGTTCTGAGCCTGCATTCTCATCCTCCTCGCTCTTCTCTGGGACACAGGAGTCTGAGGCAGAGGGGAGAGCCGCAGTTCGGTATCTGCTCTTTTTTTTCCTGTTAATGGATGCGTACACGACAGTCACCTCTGTGCCAGTCAAACCTGGCTCTTTAGTGTCAGACAGAGCGGATGGGACATGAACCGACGGCCCTGATTGGCTCGTGGCAGGCTCAATTGTGCCGGCGGCCTGGAACAGCTCGTTGACGGTCTGGTATGGGCGCTCCTTTGGCTTGGCCTCCTCAGCCTGTGTGCAGAAATGTGGACGTTGGGAATCAGAGCCATTTGGCTCCCTGATGCACTCATAAGGATGATCCTCCTCCTCTTCCTGGCCCGTTGCAGAGGCCTCATCAGTCTCCTGACAGGAATCTAGGTGTTGGGAGTCTGAAGCATTTGCCCCCCCGATGCACGCATACAGATGTTCCCTTTCATCCTCCAGATCCAGTTCTGCGTATATGTGGGACACAGAGAGGCTGTGAATGGAATCTGTCTCAAGTTCTGTGCTCCTGTAAATTATGTTATCTGTGCCCTCAAAACCATGCATGTGGTGTCCTGTTTGTTTAGGAAGTGCAGGGTAAAAAGAAGAGGCTATTCTGTCTCTGGTTTGGTAGTGCGGAATTTCCAAATTTCTCAAAAAGGTCTTGGAAAATGTCATGTCATGTTTGGGCATGGGCAACCCTTGGCTAAAATAGCCATTAGATAGGCCTGGAGGTATAAAGAAGAAGTTAAGAATGAGTGACTGATGGATTATAGTCAGTGAAAGCAAGCAACCATTATCACCATTAACTTTTCTTGAAAAATATAAAATTTTGCAAATCTGTGACCTCGAGTGTGTGTGGGGGTCTTGGCCTGCTGATTAGGGGCCACCGTCATGCTTCTTACAGGATAGCCATGTTTTGTTGCCGCTTCCCAAGTACATCTGTGTTTCTCAGCACTGATACCTTAAAAAAACCACAATAATCATAGTCATGCAAGACTACAACACTCGAATACAACACTCTTTCAAATACTCTGGGGTCAATTGCATTTTGTATCACTTTACAGAAAAAATGACCCTTCATGGCTAAATTGTAGAACTGATGCAGAATAAAATGACCTTGTTTGAGTGCAAGTAAACCACAGCGTCAACCATTTGTCATTAACCGTTTGATAATGTACTCACCATTTTCATCTGAAATTGAGTCAGTGGAGGCCTTTTCCTCTAGGGGCTCACCCCCCCACTGTGCTGAGACCTGAAATAGAGCTGAATATTTCAACGTATCCTCCACATGTGTCATATCTACTTGACACCCCAGTGTCCATTATTAAGACGGACCAAAATGTTACCAATTCTCTTCTAGAGTCCCTCAGGATTGTAATATTATTAAGATAAGATAAGATATTTAAAACAAGATATGTTTTCTTAAAATCGTGTCAAATAATGCCTGGTGGTTGATGCCAGACATTACCTTTACATGTAATACCTGAGCGGTTCTTTAAAGGTAGCATATGTAAGCCTGGCTAGCTCTTGGCTAGCGAGCTAAATTATGTCATACAGCCCACCGCAAGCCAATTGGAGGCAGTATACTACTACACCCCTCCCCTCTCCCTTGTCAGAAGTAACCACAACTTTGGCCAAGGTTGCGGCTCGTTTCCTTTCTATGGGTGGCGAAGGGCTAAAAGCCACATGTAGCATGAAAACATTTATATGATTGAAAGATATAGGCTCCCATTAGTGTCTTCATCAACATCCATTGATATTTATGTGGACTTAGTCAAGGCAAACAGACCCCTGTAGGTCTTCATTTAAGCTCTCTGTTGTGACATGTTTATGACATGTTAATGTCAGTTTCTAGATGGAGAGTGTTATTGTTACCATGCTTCAAACCTACATGGTAGTACAGAGAAAAAAGGTCAGCAAACAATGTTGGTATAATCCCCAAAGGTTATCTACATTTTATGATCTAGAGACATAAACCTAAATTAGTGATTTTAGCTTTTCAAACTATTGTATTTTAATTTCCAGATTAATGTAAATGGATGGAAGTGAAGCTGGTATTAAGAAATGCTGAATAACGGCTAAGTCTTACAGAAAGTTTCTGACTACATTTGATTGGGGTATGCTGAAATAGATGGTTGTTTTGCAGACTGTTGCTGAGGAACAAGTGTAGAAATGGCTCCCCCTGGCGGCTGTGCTTTGAACATTGCCTTTACGTGTGAACGGTGTTAAGTGATCTTGCACCTTTTGTGTTAGGGATGATGAACATGGTTGAGCACCTGTTTCTGTTGAGTGACTATAGAAGAAAGAGAAACAGACAATTGAAGAAAAAAAGAGATACACAGAGAAAAGGCAATGCATGAGGTGAGTTTCCATGACAAAATATTTGACGGAAAAAAAACTTGATCAAGACCATGTATCTATCTGTAAGTTTATTTATTACTTTCTGTGTTTCTTTATTTGTTTTTGCAGAGATTGTATGGTGTGTCGTGGCATGCTTAATGACTTCAGGTGACCTTGGGTCTGTAGGACCTATCCCCATTCCTTTGGAATTCAAGCAACCAAAGCAGTTTTACAGTCCCATGAGACACAGGAGATGGAATGCTGTAAACATGCCCATCATGTGTCAGCTATGTCTGAGTCTGAGTCATCTTAACATCAAATTCAAGTTAAATCACATTTAAAATGCATCCGAGTTCTAAAATGGTGTGCTCAGATGATTTAGTTTGGCTCTCCACAGAAAGTGAAATAATCAGAGCACATGGTGTAATGTATTTCATCAGATTCACATAGCTCTCTCACTGAGTCCACAAAGTTTAGATACTTAATTGAGTAATCTAGGCTAGCTGTTAAGCATTACCTTAAGTTGTTTGATTAACTTTATGTACATTTATGAAGTATTTGAACACGTCCTATTCACACATATTCACTATTTTGAATACTGTCAGGATTTTTAGAAAGTAGGGTAAGAATCAGTAGGTCATGATTTTGAGAATGCTACTGGCCATAAAATAACATTCATGTTACAGGGCACCAAATGGCATGTTACGTCATTAGTGATTATAATAAGTTCAATACTCAAGAAAGGACATAGTCCTTGATGGACTTACCTATAACATGAAGTACACAGAGAGAGAAGAACGATGCTGCACAGGAGCAGAATCAGCCAAGACAAGCTGAGGCCAGGAGAGGATGTCCAGGCAGCTGCCCACGCCATGACATGCTCATCAACAGGGGCCATATCTGAGGTTATACTACAGTTAAAATAAGAAGAGGAAGATATCCATTGCCACAGAGAACTGCATGGTGTTTCTTATGGAAAATGGGACCTCATGTCATCAGTTTCAATTAAAATATTTGGCCATGAGAAATAAGAAAGGAAATTTAAGTTGACTCAGGAATAACAAAGACATAGATAGCCTTCGGGCAAGTAGAATACATTTTCAAATTTTACACTTTAAAAACCACAGTGATGTTGAAGAAACTTAGGTCATAGGTCAACCCTCAATACATGCCAAAGGTAGGGGGGGTTAAGAATGTCCCTTTTTCATGTGTCACTCTTAATCAGCTTCCGGCAATGCAAATACACCACAATACTGTGTGTGCACTAAACAGTGAAAGGAATCGGTAAACAATATGAAGTCAAGGTTTCTTACCTGTGGCATGTAGTTGTGATGCTGGTAGTCTTGCCTAAATCTGACACTTGTGTGTGCTACATCTAACGCTCTGAAGTTGTACTGAATCACTTGGTCCGCTGTGCCTCACAGAGCTAAAAGGATATCATGGTGCATGTTCTCTCTCCTGTCTATTATTCGACAGGTGCTACAAGTGTACATTCTCTTTACCTGCCAGAGTTAGCAGAGATGATATCGACTGTCTGAGCCTCTCGACAGCAAGCCTTCGTTCCATTCCTTTCTCTGTCACGTTGAAAACATGTACCTGCACTGCGGTGTGAAATTCCTGTTACAATACTCTACTGTTAGAATCTTCACCACTCCCAGTAGCTATTTGTGGCATTTGTGGGTTTCGACAGCAGTTATGTCTACCTCATTATAACTCATTAACAAATGAAACAATCAATTTTTGTTGTTGTCGACAGCTCCTTGGTCCTGGTTTTATAGACTGGTCATGGCATAACCACATAAATGACCTTCTTAAACATTTCTATTCTGAAGATCTGAATAATGGAGACAACAGTATGTTCTAATATCGTGACAATATTGACAATATAATGAAAATAAAAAATGGTTACATGTTCACATACATGCAATGCAGTTGCTGCAAATCCATTAACCTATTTCTCCTCTGTGCGGGTTAAAGAGAGCTGAGTTTGTAAATTGTAAGTGGATAATCTGATTAGATTTAGATCCTGAAACTCCTAAGATCAGTCTTTAACAAGAAAATGATTGTGACCTCTCCAAAAAACTGCTTTTTTCTGTTGGTGAGAGGGTTTTGAAAATTGGCCAAAGCTACCTCCGTAATTGTACCTCATAATGCTCTTTGCTGATTCAAGAGAATTTACACAATGCAGTTTCGCTGATATAAATCTGAATATTTGATGACAGGGACTTTGGCTATTTGGCTCTAGGCATGCTGCTATTGTAACTTGCTTAAAGATTATGTCAGTGGATTGAAAAAAATACTATTATGACAGTTATGATGAATGCTGCACAACATAATTAAATAATGAGTGAAAATGATTTGGATTTATCACATCATTTTTATTGTTTTATATGTGATCAAAGACACTAATGTGTAACAGTGTTACAACCCACCCATCACACATAGACATGTTCAAGTCATGTACATGTTTTTATAGCTATATTCAGTTATAAAAATGAATCTGAATATTCAGAACACATTTAAGCTCCAACACGTTAAAAGTGTTTGTTTTAACAAAATAGCTGAGGTAATGAGTCAGAGGTTATACCACAGTTTCTGCAGCATGTAGCCATTTTTCAAACGTAAAATAATACCAAGGCTTGACTGGAGAGAGACAGAGAGAGAGAGAGACAGAGACAGAGACAGAGACAGAGACAGAGACAGAGACAGAGACAGAGAGAGAGAGAGAGAGAGAGAGAGAGAGAGAGAGAGAGAGAGAGCAAGAGTGAAGTAAATGTAACTTTTGTACATGCAGCACAAGGAGGCATTGTTGCTGACAAACATGAGAAGTATGCAAGATCAGTTTCATGCTAGTGTGAACAAGGATAGGTGAGGAAGATTAGGACAATGTAGATAACTGCATAAACCAGTAAATTGACAGATAGAGGACCATTTCCTGGTTCCTTATGTTCTCTGAACACTGGGTTAAATCAAATCAAATATGTTTGACATCTTGACATGACATCTTAGCACCATCCTTGGAACATGACAAGCACGTGCACACATACTTGATTGTGTAGTAGTAAGGTGACTATTGTTTTTATAACAGTGTGGGTATAGTATGTATGACTGCTTTGGAGTGTACTGGATGGTCTCTTTGCGTAGGCTGCATCCTGTGGTTAATGTAGTAAACTATGTACAATGCTGTTATGTTGCTCTGGACCCTGGAGATATTAATCACAACCCGTAAAATACATCCATGTTCTAGTTCATCCATGTCGTCTATTCAGTTCTGCAAATTGCCTTGCCAAAATGCCAGACATCTAAAAAACTGCTTACAGTAGGTTTGCATAACAAAGTACATGGCAGCTTTGTTTGTCCTGTGTTGGCTGAAAGCGGAATTGCTGTTTTAATCATATTTAAACAACTTTAACTTCAGTCTGTGCATGTCGCCTGTAGGACAAGCGTTTTTTTTAACTCGTGGCTGCTAGTGGTATATCCTTTAAAGATGGTTGCTAGCAGCATTCAAATAATTTGCAGTAAGACAAATGTACTTCCTGATCTGACAAGAAACAGGTCCTCTAATCAGATCTGTCACAACCAATTCATTTCTTCCCAAAAGAGACAAAAAAAAACATTTGCAAAAAATATTAAAAACAGACGTCTTTGTTCAACCCCTCCACCCCACCCCCCTCCTACCGTGTCCCCCTCTATAAGTGAGTGGGGTTTCACTCCAGCCAAAAAAAAAAACCTAATCCAGATTTATTCCTTCATTCAATCTTTTTAGGGACAGTGGCTGACCAGACTCCAAAGCTGGCTTTCAAGTAGGCCAGAGCAGCCGGTTGTTACAGGAGGAATTTTGTCTGAGCTGTAGATTAAAACACAATGGTGAACACGGCGCTCACCAGGGTTGCTGCTGTAAACTCACACAAGCTGACCTTTTTGAGGGGCTGACATACTAAGAAGATACATACAAATACAAAACAGGACCCAAAATGCAGAACATCTCCTTGCATCTGCTTTAAAACTCTATCTAGTAGCACTAGGAAAGCATCGGCAGTATTTCAGTTATGACTTAAAAGTGCACATACAGTAAAGGTGTTTGTAAAGGCCATGTTAATGGTTTATATAATAACCATAATGTGCATATTTTATATATTAAATATACATATATTTATAAATAATCACATGAACATTCCATAAATGTTGCTACCCTTAAATACAACTCAGTGATATCTATCCATTTCGTCTTAAAATTGAGCAAATTAAGACTAAGTTTGGCCGCAACAAAATGGAATAGTGAGAGGTTCTATGGCTGTCTCATCTTCAACTGCTTCTGAACAGTCCTGTGCATCCAAACTGCTGTGGCCAAGCAGCACAGCACCAGAACGAAGAACGACACGCCCGCTCCAGCAATGAGCCCTTCCCCATGCACCTCTAAGATGACTTCCCTCTGTGCTACGAAGTCCTTGAACAGCGCCTCCAACTGGCACATGGTGCACAGCACTAAAAACAGGTGAAATACCTGATGGGCATGGCCAATGATGTCACAATGGCCCGAGAGGAAGCATTCTGGGAATGGGTGGGAGAAGAAGAACGCTGCCAGCAGGAAGAAAGCCACCTGGCCGGCATGGAATGGCAACGCCGAGTCCTGCTCCCAGTTGCCCGTGACTAGCCGGTGCACCACGGGGCTGACATCGAGGAGGAACGCCAGACTGGTAGGGATGAGCTGGCAAATTTTGCGGCGCAGTGGGTACGGCCGGCGGTAGTGGGCTTTGGCGAAGCAGCAACAGGTGCAGGACAGCCAGGCCAGCAGGGCAGCGCCGGGGAGGAAGACCGCGCCGACGCCTATGTCGCGCCAGGCTGCGTCCGAGCAGTAGAAGTAGTGGGCCAGGGCGCAGCCGTACTGGTACACGGCCACCCCGACATAGTCCAGGAAGAAGAGCGAGTAGTGTGCCAGCTCGGAGTGCGACTGCAGCAGGTGTGCCGCCACGCTGCAGGCGAGGTACGTCAGGGTAGAGAGCAAGTACAGAGCCAGGGGAAGGGCAGAAACGTCAAGCAGGGTCCTGCCATTGCCGCTCAGCAGAGCCCAGCATCGCAGGAGGAGCACTGGGGCGGCCAGCAGGTGCGTCCACACGTTCATCAACTCATTGTGCCACTGGAACGTGCTGAGGAAGTAGCACTTCCAGGCTTGGCCCATGGGCCGGTAGCCTGACAGGATGTAGGGCTCGCGGAAGAGGCTGGGGACATCGCTGGCCGAGACGGTGGGTTTCGGGGTGGGGAGGGAGGGGAGGGAGGGGAGGGTGGGCAGGGAGGTGGAGAGGCAGGGCAGGCTGCCCAGTTGCTTAACAGTCAAAGACAGCATGCTCAGGCGTTGCAGGACTACTGTTGACATGGCGACGGAAAGTGGGGAGTGGACGGAAAATGAAAAAACAATCAAAGACAAAGGAGGAAAGAAAAAGAAAGGAGACAGGAGAATACAACAAAAACCAACAGAACAAAGAGGAGAGCAAGGGATGTGAAAGGGTCACGAAGAGTACTCCCCTGGTGTCCTGCGGATAAATAAAAGGTAAAGTTAAGTAGAGCTATACAGATGTACAAGTACAGCATTAAAAACAGTCAGAGACTCTCTTCACTGAACTGGTAAGTTCAGTAACAGTTGTCAAACAAGTCTTCCCACTCACACACAAATGGGAGTGGTAATATTTTTTTCTCTCCATTTAAAGGTGACCTACACCTTTGAGAATTTCAAACTAGTCATTACATTCTGCTAATAAAGGTTTACAAACACACCGTATGTTTGCACCAGGTCATTATCACATTTCTCACAGTCAGGGAAGATGCTGATGTCCAAGTGACTGTCACACCCTTCTAGAAGTTTGCGTTAAAAGGAAAGATAGTCCTTTTTTATTATTATTACTATTTCTGAACAAGTGTTGTTGGACAGGCTTTGAGTAGTAGCCTGTAGTAGTAGTAACTACACGTACTCCCACAGTCTGAGAGGGGATGAAGCAACAGCAAGCAAAACTACTTTTAAAGTTGGTACATGATGGCCATGTAGATTAGCACAGAAGATGTAGCTAGATTAAATGTCTCCATCGCTATCTTTTAATGTCAATATCTTTGCCCCATTTGCCCAAAGTAGCCTACATCTTAATTTACGACTATAAGTGTCATATTGAATCCATTACAGTAGGCTGATAGGTAGCAATGGTCATCATACAGTAGCCTATATTTTTTACCATATTTTTACAAATAGCAACTCACCTGAGTAGGCTGCACCACTCACTTCGAGAACACCTGTTGCTTGTTGTGTCCTCTAGGGCTTCAGTAACACAGGGACTTTAGACCTCCTTTCTCATCTTTGAGGTAACTGTTGAATCACATCTGCAACGCTGTGTTTTTAGTTTAACTAGCGGCGCTCAATAGCCAGCGCAAGTCAGTGTGCGTTTGTTGACATTTTCGAGTAAACTCAAATCACGAGAATGCTGGTAGCCGAGGCAGCGAATATGTGCGCTCTGGGGACAGGGCGGAGTTGGGTTGGATGCCATTCAATTTTAAACACACCCACCAACGCCACATGAGTTCACTTTAAGCTACAGCTCGTTCACAACACTAATAAACTTAACCCCACTAGGTCTAGGTGACACGTATAGCTATTTGGATGTTCGGGACAGTGCCTATGTATTGTTAAAAATGAAAATAGGAGGAATTGCTTATGAGTTGCTTATTATGGTTGCATACCAGCACTGTAGTCCGAGGCAATTTATCACTGTCATCAGTCCTCAGAGAAAAGGGTGTGATTTCTCAACCACACACTCAATAGCTTCTTGATGTCGAACCATAGCCTACGCCTAGGCCTACATCATTGTAGCTTCCAGGTGAATATCCTTTGAAAGAGTTTCTATAATCCCTAATGGATCCCTCGTCTTTTTGTGATGAAATGAATGCTAATTAACAGGAAGAGTTGCCTTGGGTGCGTCCAATCCATCGATACTTTACAGTAGGCCCTACGTAACCAGACCGGTTTCCGGGGACAGTCCCCATTTTTCGTTTACAAAGATAAAAACATTACACTGTTTTGAAGGTGTTTACGTTTCTGAACTGAAAATGTCCCCGGATTTTGTCTCAGAAATCTGGTCACCTTACTTAAGAGGCACCTAGTATACCCAAGCCTTTATCTATCAATGAGTCTAAATAGGATGGTAATAACATTCAGCATAAACCTAGCACCGATTAACCACCATTAGGCCTACCTTCTTGCTCACAAAGAGCAAAAAAATATCCTACATCAGAATATGCAAGTTGGATCAAGATTGGGCGGTAGATGGCACAATAACTTAAACTACGTTTGGTTTCGGGAATCGTTTACTTATTTTGTGGTTATGAGCCATCAACCTTCATACATGATGCTACATTTAGTTTGATACTATTATTTTTGCCATACTATTTTAGTGAATCATTTTGTGTAAATTCTTCGTCTATGTTTCGGTGCTCTACAGATCATACTGGGAACTAATATAACGTAGACCTGAAACCTGACGGAATAGTAGAGAAGACGGACAGTAGCACAACAATATGGATGTGTAAGAAACTTCACCACCTTCTTATTAATTGTTTAAAATGTGTTTAAACGTCTATGCATTTGTGTAGATATATATTCACTGGTCTCATTTAATGTGGTGTTTTAAAATCATCGACATTTTCTTTTCAGGAGGGATGCCAACGCTGCGATGTTAAGCAACTATGAGGTGAGGTTCTATACTCCCATTTAACGTCATGCATCTTTTACCGTAGACACATGGTTTTGGTTTTGGACAGTTACGTTTGTGTACGTTTCGTTCTGTTGCCTCAGAACGTGAATTACTCGGTGAAGAAGGTCATATTTTATGTTTCAAATTGAGATGCTCCCCTCCATCGTCCTAGTTTGTCCTTGGATATACTGCACTATAAAAAATATTGAGCTGCTGTCTTCAAACATTCTTTTTCACAGGTGTATCAGCTCCTCACAGACCTTAAAGAGAAGAGGAAAGAGAGTGGTAAAAAGCACAGCACGGGTCAACAGAATCTAAACACCATCATGTATGAGGTCAGTTCAATTTTTATTACAGTGCATGAAATGCCCTGTATTGTTATCCCTAGGCTTCTTATACTTCTTCTTCTTCTTCTTACCGACTTCTGCGATTAATTCAGCTCGAACCGCTTAACGTAGAAACTTCGTTCAAACTTTGTCGCGTAGGTCTTGTAAACGACACTTATGCTATGTATTTTTCACTTTTCTAAACTTTTTAAGATATTAAATTAAAACGAATACAAATTTTCCCATTGACTTACATTGGGCCATTATGACATCATAATAGGGTCATTGACAGTTACTTGATGAAATACAGTATCTATCTGGACGATACCTTTTCTTTTAGATCTATCTGAGCAAGGCTGTTAAAGATACAAACATATTGGGTCAGACATGAATTATCCCACATTCTATTAACACAAGCTCATTAGGTGTGAGGTCAAGGTAATTTACTTTTCACTAAAATAACATTGTGGTATCTCTAGAATTATTTCCCTGAGATGAAGAAAAAAAAAAAAACTCAACTAATATAGTAAACTCAACTAAAAAGTACTGGAAAAGTCAGAGAAAACGGTGGAAAACCAAAGAAATGAAATGTAAAATGCCTATTTCTCCGTTATACTTGGAAATGTAGCATTATGTCATCCTTTACATCTGAGTCTTTACGAACGTCATGTACTTCATTCACGGTCAACCAGTTTCATAATATAGGCTACTGGTCCCTTCATCATTCACCATTATTATGAATAACTTTGAAAGTAGATAGGACACTGCCATCTTGTGACGGGCACATTCTAATTCATTCAAAAGTGAAATAATTTTTCATGGTTTACAACACATTCGATATCCAGCTAAGGTAATTTAAAGTGATGTTTCTTTCATTAGCCTATATGTAAGCTGTGTTCTCCCGGTCTTTCAATGTTAGGGCTATCAAACCTGTAGCCTACTCTTGAAAATGTGTGTAGGCCTACTAAATCTATATACCCTAGTATCTCTGTTCTATGCGCATTCACCTAATGGTGCTTTTATCAAACATATTGCTTTTAACAGATAGTGGATTTAACATCACTCGTGAATAAATATTTCTAACCCTCAGTCGCAAAACTACATATCTTTCTGTACGAACTCCTCTAAGTTATTTAACAGTAGATGGTAGCACAAGGAAAATCTCTCTGGCGGGCCCCCTGTTTCAATACAGAAAAAAAGACTTGGACTGTGCGCGCACATTGAATTGTCATAGCCAGAGAATTTCTACACTGCAACTTTTTTTAATCTAAAGTAAACGTTAGTGAGCAATTATGAAAATGATGCGTTTTGACACACATGGTCATTTTTGCGCCAGATCAGTTATGTCACAGTTGTGTTATCCCCGCTTTGTCAGCTGGACCTGACATTTATTTAGGCCTATCATTGATGGAGTTAGCTTGCTAATAAACCAAAGCTGGCTATCTAGTTATCAAACCTACCAACTCCGCTAAGTGCTTGGTGCCTTTTCTTTGTGTTGGACTTCTATCATTGATACAGATGTGGTTTTGCATTTCTAGTCATAGCAGTGCCTTTTTTTGCTGGCAATTGTATTCTAGGAAGCTGGTAAATTAGATAGTCAGTGGTAAATAAGGCCTAGTTTTTCACAGTTATTTCCTTAGGTAACTTTTAGGTATCGGTAGTTACGTTAGTCTATTCTAGATGACTAGGTTAGAGTTGAGGTTAAAAGAACATTTTCAAGCTTAATTTCAGTTCCTGACATCAGCTAACTTGACTTTGCTTTAAAAACTGCAAGTCCGAGAATGCACCACCAGCAGGCCAGTGCAGGCTGCTCATTATTACAGTGCATGAAATGCCCTGTAATGTTATTCCTAGGCTTCTTATACTTCTTCTTCTTATTCTTTTTACCGACTTCTGCGCTTAATTCAGCTCGAACCGCTTAACGTACAAACTTCGTTCGAACTTATGCTATGTATTTTTCATTTTCCTAAACTTTATACTTTTTAAGATACGAAAAACTAATACAAATTTTCCCATTGACTTACATTGGGCCATCGTGACATCATAATAGGGTCATTAAACTGGCTTGCACCTGTGCTTCACTGACGCCTGCGCCAATTCCAAGGCACCTTTTCTCTCTGTCCCTCTCAATTCAACTGTATAACTAGGAATATTAAGACACACCTTCCATACTCTACTTATTTTTCTCTCCATCTTTCTCTCTATCCCTCTCAGTCTACTTTTTCTCACACTCCATCTCTCTCTGCTTCACTCCATTTTCTCTCCTTATTTTAATATTTTCCCTCTTTACTCTCTCTTTATCTCATTATCCATAGCCACTCCTGTTCACTCTTCTTTCCTTTCTTTTTTTCAATTACTCTGTCCATCAATACCTACTCTTTTTTTCAACTTTTTTGTCAGCCTTCTTTGACTTTGCAGTCCTCTATCCTCCCTTCCATTTCCTTTACTTCCTCCGTACCATGTCTATATCTTCCACTTTATCCATCGATCATTCTAACATCTCCTTCCTCTTTTCACTCATTCCCTCTCTCTGTAGAACCTCCATCCACTTGTTTTTTCTATCCCTCTCCAACTCCTCTTTCTCACACTCCATCTCTCTGCTTCAGTCCATTTTCTCTTCTTCTTTCAAACTTTTCCCTCTTCACTCTCTCTTTACTTTCTTTATCCATAGCCACTCTTGTTCACTCTTCTTTCCTTTCTTATTTCACTCTTCTTTCCTTTCTTCTTCCTTTCTTAACTTTTGCATTTCATGCACTGGTATTTCCTTCAGGAAATGCATATTCTAGTTTTATTTTAAACACTTAAATAATAACAATAAAAATAGGACATGGGTAGATTTGACATTTTGCTCACGCTGTCATTCTGTGTTCGTCTCTTCCTGTAGACATTGAAGTACCTTTCCAAAACGGCATGTTCCCGACAGAGTCCAGAGATTGTGAAGGAGTTTCTCACCACTATGATCGACCACAAACTCACCAAGTTAGTGCAATAACAAATACACCTCCGTGTGCTCCTGGACACCTTCAACACATTGATCAGATGATGCTCATGTTTAGACTTGCCATTTCCATCTAGCTGTACTGAGCAGTAGGTTGTGTTCTTTGATTTTGACTGATGTCAATTTCCCCTTTGTGGCCCGAAGGAGACATTTGCACTGCTATTAGAAATAGTTTAGAAATATATGTTTTTTTATTTCCATTCCAAATGTATCACCACACGGTTCACTGTGTATTTGCTTTTGGAGTTCTTGGCTGATGTTGACAAGGAGATTTTCATGATGTGTCACAGTTTTAACTTCTGTAGGTTCACGTTTGGTTCCTGCAAACGTACACACACACTAGTTTAATTAATCTGTTATGTTTGTGCTATTAACACACAGAGCAGAGAAGCTTCAGCTGCTTAATCACAGGCCCCAGACTGCTGTGGAGATCCAGTTGGTAAGATACTTTGTACTTCCACAACTGTAAGCATGTGTGTGTCACTGCCCAGTACTTTGTCATTTCTGTGATGTGTGCTTGTTGTGCTTAGATAGAGTAGAACAAGTCCTGATGCAATAAGTAATCAGTAGTTTATCTGTGTCCGATTAAACTGTGGTGTGTGTATGTTTAGTAATATTTTCAAATGCCTGATCGGGAAAAGATACTGGGAGTTCTTGGGAGGTGATGGATCTGCACTGGAAAAACTGAGAAGACACACAGCATAAACATGCACAGTCAAGAGTCACTCTGAACTGAGGAGAAAATCTAATTTACACCGCTGTAGTTTGTTACCTATTTCATGGTTAAATGTCCTACCAGAAGAAATATCAAATTTGACAAGTATTTGTGAAGTTTTTGCACAAATAGTGGTTCAGAATATACTGTGTCACATATTGACAAATTAAGCTCACAGATTATCTCTTTCTTTTGCTTAGAGAGCCTGCAGGTTGGTATGTTGCCATTGTGTTAGTGTAGTTATGTAACCTTGCTCCTCTGTACAGATGGTGGAGGAAAGTGAGGAGAGACTATCTGAGGAGCAGATTGAGGAACTCATCCAGAAGGCGACAGAAATTCTCCCAGGAGACCCTGAACAAGAAGCGGAGGCCGAAATGGATGCTTCAGCAGACCAGTAGAGCTGCATTCCTTAGGGGCTTTCCATTCCAAAACATGTTGAGAAGAAGAAGTGATGTGGGTTTGTGTGTGTGTGTGTGTGTGGGGGGGGGGGGGGGGGGGGGGGGTTGGGTTGGGTTGGTGGGGTGTGTGTGTGTGCACATTTTCCTGAAAACAAAGTTATGTAAGGAGACTGTGATCATGTTTATATGTGTTACTACCACTTTTGACCGAAGTGAAATATTTATTTAGGATTTCATTTTTACAGACTAAAATAAAAATAGAATATCTCAATTTCTAATGTATCTGGAATCAGTTATTTTAGTCACATTTTGCTTAAAATCAGTATATGGAAAATTGTAACTGTAAAAGTGAAATGGTACCTACTACCAGCAGTTAATGGGTTACATTGGGTGATGACCTGAAGAGAAGAGATATGTATCCTAGCCTCCTAGCTTCTACTGAGCTATGATTATCTTAGTGTCTAAATAGGGTAATTAAAACAAAACAACTCTGGGAGGTTGTAATATTTTGTTGATGACACCTTAGATACAATAGTTGCCAAAAGCAAACAACACATAACTATTGATATTAATTTCATACAACAGAATGGGCATGGGTTACACATGAAAGAAAAGTCATTGACCTCAAAGTGAATTATTGTCAGATTTATTGTGGGTTTTCTGTAGGCCTTCTGAGACAGACCTGTAGTTTACTTTAGTAACATAAATTCCAGTGCAAATCAAATGTTTGTGGATTAATGTCGACAACAAAAGTTTAAGTGGAACAACTGTAATACAGTGGAAGTGACTACAGACCTACTAGAAACACCTCTCAGGGGAGTGGAAACTGAAGCCTCAGCTGTTGAGAGAACTCAGGGAGAACTCTTGGGAGAACTCTGCCAGCTAAGGTTTGCAGGCCAGCAGACAGTAATACCTAACGGACAGGACAACTTCTACGTCTGGAGACGTTACCCCGATCGCCTTCAGCAACCTTGACATAATCACATAGATACGAAAAGAGAGAAAGGGTCAGACCTGACACACATCTGATTCAGTCAATTCATTCATTCTTAGTTTGCTTGCACGTTCACAATGGAAATTTGGGTTTTGAATGTTGTCATGGTGTCTGTGAAGGACACTTCAAATACATACTTTACTGTATTTTCATTCTGATGGTACTCAGACCAGCATAGTTTATGACATACTTGTAACACAGGTATGCTGTGTGGCTTAATTTTGCCCAATACTGGCCATTTAAAGATCAATACCTCCTTGCTACAGACATTTCCCAAAGCTGTATGAGATCAGAGTAGTTACATCTCAGTTGGGTATCAAAGTGAGGTCTTCACCCCCTAGTATTGTTAATTGTAAACCAAATGGTCACTAATTAATAATTATTGGATTATGTTCTCACCTCTCAGTTATGTCCTGGGAAAGTTTTCTGGCCTTCTCAGGGTCTTTGCGTAGTAAAGCTTGGTAGTTGGAAAATGACTCCATCATTCCAATATAGCTGGACAGGGGAATAGACTTTCTCACCCATAGATTTTCATGCCTGTGAAAAACCAAGGAGAGACATTATTATCATTGTTTAGCCTACCGTACTGTATAACTGTTTAGCCTGCCGTACCGTATAACTGTAGCCTACCGTATCGTAAAACTGTTTAGCCTACCGTACCATATAACTGTTTAGCCTGCCGTACCATATCTGTTTAGCCTACCGTACAGTATAACTGTTTAGCCTACCATACCATATAACTGTTTATGTATAATGCATAATGAACGAGAGGGGCACTCGGAGAGAACAGACCTCCGCCAAGGTCAAATGCCCTATCTCTCAATGGTAACAAAAGCGAAACATAATTCTCGGATCTGCCCTGTAATTTGGATTTTGGAAACCAAAATTGAATTGGGTGTCACTTGGCCCATGCTACAACCCTCAACCAAGTTTCAAGTTTCAATTGGCCAGGTAGTTTTTGCATAATCCTGCTGACAAACAGATACAGAAAAACAGCAATGAAAACACCACCTCCTTAAAGGAAGTTAGGACAGGATAATGTAATTAGAAAATCCCAATCCCAATTTGAATTGCAATGGTCCAGAAATCTCACCATTCTTTGGTAGGATATTCAAGTGCACCATAGGTTTTCTTGTAAAGGTCAAGAGAGCTAGCACCCAGGTAAGGATTTCGGTGTGGCAGAAGGGCAGCATATAGCTGTTGGAATACAAATGAAATATGAACTCATACAGTCGTTTATCATAGTTTTAACATTTTTCTATAGCAATCTATGAATGTGATCTCATTGTTCCATGGATGTTACTGAAGCGAATGCTACATTTTAGAATTGGTCCTGGCAATCATCTTAGTGAATACCGTTGATTATTACTGATTGACTAATTAAGTGCAGCTCATCAGACCTCCTTGCAGATTTGATTGAGAGCCTCTGAGCAGTCTCCATAGCTGAGCTCCATGTCCATGGTGTAGTTGAGGAGGGCAAGACATCCTTGTGGCTTCAGTATTCTGTCTACTTCTTTGAGGAAACGTGGATGGTCAAACCAGTGAAACGCAGACATGCTCGTCACAAGGTCCACCTTGCCATTTTCCAAAGGAAGCTGTTCAGCAGGGCATTCTCTGTGTACATGGAAGAAAGAGAGGCAACAGATAAGTCCTTGATATGTTGAATTTGGATCATGATGAACATGGTCTTAATGATCATGATGAACATGGTCTTAATGTCTTGTGAGATAAACAAAATCACAATGGCTATACAAAAAACAATATACAATAACCTTCACAGCAGGGAAAAACTGAAAACAATATATGTAGATTTACTTTCATCCATAACATGCATTTTTCTACAATATCGTATACAGTGATGCATGCAAACAGACTTCCAGTGTGCCAGTGGTGGCCATTCCACAACGTATTTCAAATGTCACTGTCACACTCACTCTCTTTGACTAATGTTTGTGTTGAACTATACGTGCTCCGTTTCCTTGTAGATTTTACAACCTATAGTTGTGCACATATTGTTGAATCTACACATTTTTATACTTATTTCATAATAACTATTTCAATACCTCCTCAATCTTAACTTGATTGGACCACCAGTATAATACCCTAGGACAGTGGTCACCAAACTTTTTTGGCCAAAGATCACAAACTCTGCCTTGCTGACAGGCAAGATCTACCTATTGAGGCGTTGAGAGAAAAACTTTGGTCCAGCTTTCAAGTTGATGTGACCAAGAACACACTAAATCACTTAATTTCAGTGCAACATAAAAAGGAAAATATTTGTTAACCGCACTCAATATGAACAAGAAAAAACACATTTGCAATGCAGGCTGGATATGAACTGCTTTATTTATCAACTGAAGTTACAACACAACACTGACCATCTTTGTTTTCAGATCATTTGACAGTTGTTTTGAGGCCCCCATGTTGCCACTCTTCAGAGGAGAATCAAGGAGAAGCACATCTTGCAATTGGCTACCTTAGATAGTTTTTCTAATGATTGAATGCACCTTTCTATGGAATTGAAGGCTTAACAAGCTAATCAGACTAATTATGTGTTGCAATTATTCAGTATTGAGTAGTTACAGGTATTCAAATCATGAAAATGATTAGGGTGCCTAAATATTTGCAGAGCCTATTTTTCACATTTGATTTAATTTCAAATACTGCTACACTAAATTTCTTTGTCTGGAAAACACCCCAGTACTCAGTGTTAAATAGAAAATGAATAATATCCCACTGTGATCTTTTTTTGGTGAAGACAGAGTAAATTATCATGCAGCCTCAGAGGGTGCCAAAACTTTTAATACGACAGCGTGCATATTAATATTTCGAAAACCAACACGGTAATTGGAATGAAGTGGGAGTGGCCGATAACTAACATAAGCTCAAACGTACTCATGTAACGTCACCTTTAACATTAATATTAATATTTAGAAACACGTTGCAGTGTTAAACGAGTCGTAGAAGCTAAAATAGACAAATATCTGTCTCGAAAACCAGATAATACATAACGTTAATCTATAAATAGACTTAGGATATCGGTTTATTTAACAAACTGGCCGATAACCAAGATAACAACGACATCCAAGAGAGCTCGAGGATTTTATGCACGCGAGTTGAGCCTAGTTGCGAGCTGTCAGACGAGCTGTCAGAATGTTGGAAATCTCTCTACATTGCTCAGACATTCTGCAACTTTACCCTATCCGACTGAACATGTTGAACTCTTCCGACAGTACCCGACAATGACCAACAAACACCAACTGCTGGCGCACACTGACCCAACTGTTGGTGTTTGTTGGCGTTTGTTGGAGAATGTTGGCGTTTGTCAGGGCAGTGTCCAAGCTGCTTTAGAAGGGGCATTTAGTGGGAAGGCCTGAATTTGTGAGAAATCGTTGGTGATTACGTTCATATCAACTCTACGGACATCCTCGGATTTAAATAGCTGGCGTTCATGAATCAGGCGGAGATCTTTTCTGACGTTGGTCTTCCGAAGACTGTTAGAAAACATTTCAGAAGACACTTCAATTATTATTATTTTTTTTTTCTGTATTTAAAAAAAATAATAATTTGGAGATCGACAGGGAAGGTCTTCGAGATCGACACGTCGATCGCGATCGACAGGTTGTCGACCTCTGCCCTAGGATATTATAGATGTGCTTTTTAGTATTTTCACATGACAGATTTTGCGGTGTTGCTTCAGTTCTTGATTTGTTGTTTCAGGTGTTGTTTGCACATGTTTACATTTTTCAGGACAAGAAAAATGTAAACAAATGCAGCAAATGCAGTATACACAATTTGCAAAGAAATATTGGAGAAAGTGAATTTTTATGCTCTTTGGATACGAACATTGTCGTGAGTCGTAAAAAAAAAAGAAACCATTTATTGCCCCTTTAAGACCTAACAATATACTCTATCCATCACGGTTGGAATAGGAATGAACAAAACATTCGCACAGCTCTTTGAGTTAACCCCACCCCCTACTTGTTTTCCGTTACAGCACAGTTATGTACTACATAATAGTATGTCATATAGTACATATAGGGTTCTGTCGTATATAAGTTATTTTAAGTGATAACACAATAGGCTTACAAGTCACAGTTCTCTCTCCCATGGTTTTCAGTTACTGACCTATAGGTGATATTCTGGGCTATGGAATGCTGCAGGGCCATTTCCAGCTGGGCTGGACTGACGTCGGTCCCCACAACTTTGGAGAAATATGGGCCAAGGAGCACGGTGCCCTGCCCTGTTCCACAACCTACATCCACAGCCAGGTCAAAGGGTCGACTCCTCTGCAGAACCACAAGTATTTACATGCATGTGACTTATGAACAGCATACTTAAAATGTTTAGACTCTTTTAAGACTTATTGGTGCAAATTTCTTCTTAACATCTTAAGTGACTGAGACAGAACTGCTATGCCATATGCTCTCTATATGGTATTCCTACGCCACAATGTCCTCTTTTCAGTTAGTGATAGCAATGTTACTCACATGTTTTTCCAGAAAGTTTAAAATCTTGTTGATGATCTCTTCTGAGGGGGAGATCCTGTACTTCCAGTAGTAGAGAGCATGCTCTTTCCCTTCAAACAGACGGACACTCATCCCAACACAGAATTCCAACCCAGAAAACAAACAAACAAAAAGAAATACACAACAGTAAGATAACGGGGCAGATGAAGTTCCCGCAACGATGAAACCAAAGTACGTTTTGGACGGAGAGAAGGAAGAAGGAAAAAAAAACTCTGGTCAAGTGACTGCGGTTGAGTCCAAGGGTGAATGTTCAAACCTCTCTCCTCGCACCAGTGTTCAAAATGTGCTTCGGTTTGGGGCAGCTGATGTTTTACAAAGCTGGAGTTTTAAACCTCCCCTCACCACAGGAGACAAGAATCTATAGAGAGAAAAAAAGGTCCAAGTATGAATGAGCTTTGATCTGGTGCCTCACATTCCTTGTTAGTCTGTGTGTGTGTGATCGGTATGTTAACGAGGTGGTTTGGGGAGAACTCATTGGATTGGAAAAAAAAGACAAAATTTCCCCTGAGGGCCAATCAGCAGGCTATCTGGGGTGGGAGAGGATATGGAGTGTGACCATCCAAAAAACATAAAATGTACATATCATGTAGATATTTATGTCATTTTTGACGAAAATACTGTTGGTCTGCTAAAATGTTAATGCTTCAACTTAACCTCCACTGTCAGATAAAGAGGCAAATACATAGGCCTACAGGCAGAAAAGAAGCCGGAGGTGGTTGTACTGTCTAAATGATTTATTTAACAATCATACTACTTGTAAAAATGGGGGAAAGATAATATAAGACTGAACGCTTTCTCCAGTGTTGACCTGTATGATAAGGGTCTGAGGCAGGATGATGACTGTACATTTCAAGCCAGATTGACAAAGACACTAGTGTACTAAAAGATAAATACTACTTATAGTTTGATATTATGATTTGAATGTTTTCTGCTTTACCTTTTTGCTTTTCTGCTTAATCTGAAAATGTTTACATCTTTGTAGTTTGTTTCAATTATATTAACTCTAAAGAGCTTAGGGCTTATGTCTAACCTTGGTCTGGCACATGATGACTCAGTAACTGATGTTCCTTTTTCTCTGAATCATTGATTGACCAGATGTGTTAAACATAACCTGTTTGTAAGTAAAGAATCCAGAGTTTGCCAAAGGCGAGCAAAAAATCAAATAAATAAAAACATGGTCCTATAGAAATCATATCCTATGATGAAGCCTGAATACATCTCTACAGCGCTGAAGGCTGCAATAGTTTTCCATCTCTGTATAATGCTCTTTGGACAGTAACATGCTTATCAGTGGGGAATAGATGCAGACACATTACGATTCTGGTGACATATGTACTTAATGGAGTTTCTGGACAAGGACAAAACATAAACTCTGACACAGAAAGTGTTCATGTAAAGTTTATTTTAAAATGTTTAAGAGAGCTATAGTTGTTGCAGTAGAAATCTACAAAAAACGGTCAATTGATGTTGAACACACAATTACACACCGATTTTGCCATATACAAACTATATATTTTCATCTATTCTTCTAACTATATATTCAAAGGGCATCTTCCCAGAACATTAGGTATGAGTTATAGCTAAAAAGTGAATAACTTGGTTGCACCCTTTGTGGAAATAGAAAGTGAAGCCCCAGCTGCTGAGGTCTCGGCGCCTCTGCCAGCTAAGGTTTGCAGGCCAGCAGACAGTAATACTTAACAGACATGACGACTTCCACTTCGGGAGACGTCACCCCCATGGCCTTCAATAATCTTCAGACAATCAAAGAAATATCAACAGTTAGAAGAGAAAACATAAGAATTTTTGTAGAATCTCATGACATGAATTAGAAGTCTACCGTTCCACTTACATTTGGTTATAATAGCTAAAGATGCATTTAGTGAATCACAGACATTGTGTCTACCTCTCAGTGATGTCCCTAGAGAGATTCCTGGCCTTCTCTGGATCTTCACGTAACTGTGTCTGGTAGTTGGAGAATGACTCTATCATTCCTATATAATTTGCCAAGGGCATTGGCTTTCTCACCCATAGATTTTCATGCCTGACGAGAACAAATAAAACAGTGTTGGCACCACTAACGCATTAACCTACCACACAGTTTACGTAGGCAGAATATTTGCAGATCTGACGGCAGGAGGTCAAACTAAGGGTATTATTGACAGTTCTAGCATGGTTGACTGGAATCCCCATTCATGTTAAAAAAGCATTGAGTTCTGCCATGGTTAACTGGCCAGAGCCCATTGCTCTATGTTTTACTGTTGAGTGAATGTACGCATTCCACCAGTTGTATTGTTGTTTCCCTGATACAGATTCTGAATCTGGCTAAGAATTCTGGAACCAGCGATTAAAATATCAATGGAAGAGTTATAACAGCCTGACAGACTATCTCCTTTACTTCCTGTGTTAAAAAACGATTGGTTATTATTAATTAGTTACAAAAGTAAGCTCCCTGGAATTTATAATTAAATGTGACAGCTGCTCTTGTCGATACTATACATTGAAGTCTTTCCACTCCTTGAATGGGTATTCAAGTGAGTCAAAGGTTTTCTTGTAAAGGTCAAGAGGGTTACTGGACAGGTAAGGATTGTAGTAGGGTTGCAGAGACACATATGAAGTCAATCAAACAATTTCAATCAGGCAATAATGATTATTGAAACATATAGTGTAAGTGATCTGTTCATTTGACCAATGTTACTTGTGAGTATACCGTGTTTGTATGTGCAGTGCACATATGTTCTATGCTCCTTTCATCACCCTGTACTCGCACTATAACATGCGTGTTAGTTTATAAAATACAGGTGCATATGCTGTATAATGGTCAAACCAGTGAAACGCAGTCATGGTTGTGACCAGGTCTACAGAGTCATCTGCAAAAGGAAGTGCTTCAGCTGGGCATTCCCTATGCACACACAAAGAACAAACATGTTAGTCTTCATTATCATGGATCATTTTGACAAATAGTGTTATAAGTATCATGATTTTGTGAGAGCACAACAGGCATGGCAATAGGCAATTGTTACTGACCTATAGGTGACATTTGGGGCCGTGGAATATTGAAGTGCCATTTTTACCTGGGATAGACTCACATCAGTCCCCACAACTTTGGAGAAATATGGGTCAAGGAGCACGGTGCCCTGCCTGTGGTATATCTTACAATCCACTAGGGGCGCTACACTAGGATAATGAGATACCTGAGGAAATGTATGTGAGATGATTTGATGAAGAAGTGAAGTAAAGTATA
This sequence comes from Clupea harengus, assembly GCF_900700415.2. Taxonomy (NCBI): domain Eukaryota; kingdom Metazoa; phylum Chordata; class Actinopteri; order Clupeiformes; family Clupeidae; genus Clupea; species Clupea harengus. Next base: position 18,476,141 of record NC_045166.1, read on the forward strand.
GTTCTACACTACGTCTGCTCCGTTGCTTGCTTTTACCCTAATATACAACACTGCCCTACATCCACAGCCAGGTCAAAGGGTCGACTCCTCTGAAGAACCACAAGTATTTACATATGCATGTCACCTGGGACATTTCCTCTAAATGTAAGCATACAATAACTGACCATCTGCTCCGCACTTTTTAACGTCTTAAATGGTTGATAAAAAGCTGGATTTTGCAGAATGAGTCCATGCTCTCATGACCGAAGAAGACCCTGGGTAACCGGTGTCTCTTAACAAAAAATTCACGTAGACCTACTTGATATCTTAATGCACACTATTTGCCCCTTAACGTTTTAATTGACTAAATCTGTACAAAAGGCTCACTCAGTACGAACAGCGTCCATATAATTACTTACTCGTTGTTCTACGAAGCACAAAACCTTTTCGATTACCACTTTGGAGGGAGATTTTCTGTACTTCCAGTAGTAGAGAGCATGCTCTTTTCCTTTAAATAAACGGACGCGCATCCTTGTCCGAAAATATAACCCCACACATTAAAACAGTAAGACAAGGCCGTTTTGTAAGGATACACAGAGAAAGTCCAGTCAGGTGACACAACTGGAATAGATCCAAGGGTGTAAGTCTGAACCAGACAGCATTGAGGCGGAGTTTGTATTTGAAATCTTTGACCGTTTACGCTGAACAATATTCGCAACAATATGTCGCAATTCAAAGTCGGCGAACTTATTGCATTTACCACACAACACTTGAAACAGGGGCGGCGCCAGGGGGGGGGGCTAGGGGGTGCTATAGCTCCCCCTGGATTAGCCATAGCACCCCCATAGCACCCCCAAGAAAATAATGGTTTATTTAATATTGTTATTTAATTTAATTCTGCGTTCTCAATTTAATTTATTGTGTGATAATAATATTTCAATCACAAAAGAAAATAATAACAGATTGAAATGAACAGATTGTTCACGTAGCATGACACAGACACGTCGCACTCGCATGCGTGAAGTCGTGAACGTTGACGTTTCCTGACGATTGAAGGAGAAAGAGAGCTAGTGCACTGTCAAAGTCGTTGTTGAAGTATCAACAAATTCACAATAATGGATCGGTTTTTGATACCCACAATTCCACGAGTAGAAGAATCATGTGACGTTGAAGAAGAAGAAGAAATGCAAGGGGTATCTGAATCTGATTTAGAAGAAGAGGAACGTAGTGGTCAAAGAGATCAACCCTACACCTCTACTGAGGGTGCTAGCCATGCTACACCTGGTCTGCTGGCTTGGCCGGATTTTGGTTTTGCTTATGGCTTTTCCAGCATAGTTTTGTTTGCATTTTTGCCTGTTCTTTAAGAGTTTTATTGTACAATGATACAGTGATCTAGCTCTGATTATTGTGGTTTTGAGTGCCTACCGTTTTGTTTCATTCACTTTTAAAAGGGGCCTGCATCTTTACACCGTTTAAGATTTAAGGTGGAACGGTCTTGTTAGATGTGTAACATTAACGAATGCGGTCTCTTTTTGGGATTTTTCTGGCTCCGCCTTAAAAAATCAGATTCTAGCCTAGGACGAGCAGTCAGTCTGTGCTAGCCAGGTATACATAAGCTTCTATGTTTTTATTGATTGTGACCTGAAATAATATACCTTTTGAAAGCATTTCTGACTCTTTGACTGTTTTAGTTAATTCTATCTGCTATTCTAATTTGCCCTCTTTAGTTTAGAATGTATTGAACTATTTATGTTTAGTTTAATTTGTCAGACATGGTAGTGGTGACCTGGTGGTCATCTGGCGCCAACTTTAACCCCCACTGAAGTAAGTGAAGTATTTGGGATTGCGTTATCTATAACATGCTGCATGCATTTTGTCAGTGACCGTCGCAGAGGAACACGGCTATGTGCGCGTCCGTCGGAAGCAGCCTAATGATAATAATAATACGATCGATTAGTAAGGCGCTTTTCATGGACTACAAAGACGCTTCAGAGAGCAAACATGTAAACAGATATGACGATATGGTGGGGAGGTGTTGTAGTAGAGAACCATGTGACACATATACTATCACCCTAATTTCATAGCACCCTCGGTAAAACGCCGAGCACCCCCATAGCACCTGCAGAAAAATATCTCTGGCGCCGCCACTGACTTGAAAAGTACAGAACATAACATATTAGCAAGATTGAGGTCTGAAGTCAAATTTTCTTTTTACACCTTTTTTTTTTTTATCCCATACAGAAGGGCAGAGATAAGTGACGGCTAGAGATGGTCACCTCCAAATCTGATGGCCTCGGCAATGCTTTTGGATTTAACACGTAGAGATTTTTTTATTTTCTGCTTGGCAGGCTTATAAGATATAGGAAGAAAGAAGGCGAGAAATCCATTAAAGACAGTCTTTGTAAAGATGCCACCCTAAATAGAATTACAGTCAGTTCTGATCAGCAGATGGCAGTAGCCTATCTGAATTGTAAGTGACTTCTCAGTACTGCATTACAAGTAGGCTACCACTTTATACCACCATGCTTTCTGTACAGTAATATACAGTAGGCTCTTACATACAGTCAACACGGGGTAAATTTGTCTTAAGCTTATCATGTTATGACATGACTCACAATGAGGTATACAAAATGAGTTGTTTACACAAAGTTCATTGTTACAGAGAGAGAGGGAGAAAGGAGGTCATCAGATGTTTTTTTAGGCTACCCTGAAAGGAGAACCTTTAACATATTTAATTATTTAGATGTAGATGGTGGTTGTAGTTGGATGTCAGAATTACCCAGATTAAATATAGATTCCTACAGTTCTCTGTTTCATGTAGAAGTGTAATAAGATTGTTTGCACATTTTTCCCGAACCATTACTGTCTTTTGACATATTTGCTTTCAAAAGATGATGGTAGTACAATTGGGACCATGGTAGCCTTTAGGGGTGGGAATTGCCACAGAGGGGACGATACAGTACTATCATGAAATTTGGGCCATGATACAATATTATTGTGATCCTTTACATTTTACAATTCAGGTTTTGCAATACATTTATTTCTCCCATATATTTACATTTTGTATACTGAGATTCTCTGCAGCCATCTCGGCACGGTAAATTTGTTCTCAATGCTGACCCTTCGGTTTTCTGTTGTGACTCAAAAGAAGAACGAGGTCTTGTGTCACCTTGTGAACTCAAGAAGCAATGTTATCAGAGTAGACGTATGTAGCCTACCAAACTAAAATAAATGTCATAATATTAAATAAATAGATGTTGCGATACTTGGCGCCGCTGTATTAGTATAATATTGTGCCAAGAAATTTCACAATACTACATGGCATCGATTTTTCTCCCTCCTCTAGTAGCCTTCGTGCTGTGAGCTGTCATACTGCTGGTGCTTTTTCAATTGTGTGTTTAAAAGTGGCGGTTAAGTGTAATGTACTTGGGTATGAAATTCATTATGCACAAGCTAAATTAATAACTCCACTTTGTTTAGGGTGTAACCAAGTGTGCCAGAATCCTTCTTCTTTTATCAACTCCATCAAAGACTTTTTTAGCCGAACAGTAAAAAGTACCTATTCCTCTTGCAACTCTAATGTGTATTCTACAAATTCAGTAAAGAGTTAGGTGTGGTAATTGCCCATTTGTTTCTGTTAGCTTTTTGGCTGTGATGATTGTCAGCATTAACTAGCTAAGACAGTACATTTCTGATGATCCTTCCAAACGTAACACAAACAATTATCTTTTGTTGACTGTTACTTCCTGTTCAGTCATCTAGTCCTGTGTCAAGTTTAAGGTGGTGGTAATGTGTCCTTGCAGTAGATTCTGTTTTGTTAATATTACATTACCTCTAAGGAAGACTGTACCTCACGTACTGCAAAGGTCGTACAGTTCCCTTGGTCAGAGTGTGGAATGTCACTTACATGATCACAGTTTTCTCATAATGAATAGTTAATAGCAAATTAAATGATTATATTCCTTTTCAACCCACACACACACACACACTTAGTGTAATAATTCCAGAGTAATTGGTACCCTGGACATGATGAATGTATGAGTTTATGGCACTGTATGGATGTGGCTTGAAACTGTGAAATATTTAATTTTGCCAAACAAAGAGGACTTCATGTGGGAGTCCTACAAACCACAGCATCACCCAATTTGCTCATTGTTTCCACTGCTGTCTGTGTGATGACTGATGCAAAACCCATCAACACTGTTGCCAACAGTGTACACTAAACAGAACAGTAAGGCTTTGTGGTCAGACTGTCAACTGTGATTTGATCCATCGCACTCATGAATTAATAAGGAAACATTTGTATTAAAGAAGAAATGAAAGCACTTGATGTGCACTTGATTAAATGCAGTTATTCAAACTAAACACACATTCCACCCGAAGACTCAATACAGAGAAGACTTTCATTCTTAAAACATCTTAAATCACCAACAAGAGAGGTCCTGTTTTAAGTGCAGAAACTAAAAGTGCTCTTCTCCATTCAGCATGTCCTTCACGAGATGCACAGGATGCCGTGGGCATCCCCTGGTCATCTGCCAGCATGACACAGTAGAGCTGTTAGCCTTTTGACCTTACCATGCCTTAGCATTATCCTCAGTGCTAAGCCCCGCTAGGACAGCATACCCATCTCTGCCAACACTCTACCACACACACCTACACACACACACACACACACACACACACACACACACACACACACACACACACACACACACACACACACACACACACACACACACACACAAACACAAAGAGACACTGTGTTTAGTGCCCAAGTCCCCCAGTAGCTGCTTTCACTGTTGTCACAGTGTTGGTTACTGTAGTTCTGTCAGCATTGTTTCTGTTGGTCATGTCTGACAAATAAGAACGGGGAAGAGCCCTACGGGAGACAGGGATTAGTAGAGTAGAGTACAGTAGAGTAGAGTAGAGGGCTTTAGGAAGAGCCAACATAAAAGGGAGGAGAGAGAGGAAACCAGAGGAGGAGGAGCTGGGTACAGAGATACAGGCGGGGAAAACAAGAGAGCAAGCGAGAGAGAAAGCAGTTCTCTGAACCGGCAGATTCACCTGGGTTCCCTCTCTTTCGGCAGTTTCTCTCTTCATCACCCGACCCCTTTTTCCGTATCCATTTGCTCAGGCTGAGGGTGGGTTTATCAGGAAGGGTCCGCTTGGCTTCCATTATGGCCTCAGAGATGGGGTCCCACCCCAGGGTGGTGTTCCAGACCCCGAGGAAGGAGGAAGACGAGGAGCCCCCCGGGAGGCGCCTGGGGAAGCTGACGGTGAAGTACGACCGCAAGGACCTACAGCGCCGCCTCGACATCGAGGAGTGGATCGAGGGCCAGCTGCACCTGCTTTTTGACTGTGAGGTGAGAGAAGGAGGAGGAGTGTGCGCCTCAGGCTGGCCGTCATGGTTTTCTAAGCTTTCAACTAACTAAATGTGTTTCCCAGAGAGACAGAGAAAGTGAAAAAAAAGGAAGAAGAGAAAAGAAGAGTTTGTTCATGTGATGAACTTGTATTAACTTGAATTCACCTGTCTGGTATTGTCTATCACTTGATCATTTCTTTTAAGTGTGTGACAATACATTATTGAATCCTTATCATTGTAATTCATGAAGTGTAATTCAAAGCCATGGAGGATGGACAAAAACAGAGTTGAGGAAAGCAAGGATGGGAAGAGGATTTGCCCAATTTATTATCATCCGTCTAGTTTTTAAATTGTGTGCTGGGCAAGAAATCTGTACCTCGAAAATAAATTTGAGTGGAGCGGATAATGCGAGAATGACAGAAAGAGTATAGTAAGGGTCTGACCACAAGTACAAGATATTAACAGTGTGTTTGCCTAATGTGCATGCAGAGCTCTCTCTCTCTCTCTCTCTCTCTCTCTCTCTCTCTCTCTCTCTCTCTCTCTCTTTCTCTCTTACTCTCTCTCTCTTTGTATCAGAAAGCTATAGGCTCATAGGCGCATGCTTAGCCTCTCTGAGTAGGTGACCTATTTAACCATAAACTGTGGACAACAACATGGTGTGTGTGTGGGTGTGTGTGTGTGTGTGGCTCCATTTCTCTGTGGCTTGAGTGAATTAACCTGCCTCATTCGCCCATCCTAATGTATACAGTTTCACAGCTATGAGATCCCAGAAAGGAATATTGTAGGATATACGTATAAATTCTCTAGTTTTACCCGTGGTGCTAAGCTATGTTCTTTTCTACAGTTTTCTAACAGGAAGTTATGCCACTTTCTATTATTCATATGACCATGATTGAATGTAAATAATAGATGTGCAATTGCACTTTTATTTCGTAGTCCTTTTGATTTTTTTGGTCCGACAGAACTGCAGCAAGTTGCATATATTTCATGTGTCTTGAACAGTAATATCACAGTGTAATGAACGTCATTGTCTTCACTGTCTTACCGCTTATTTTCATCTCATAGCATAGTGGGACCAGTGATGACCAATGGGAGAAGATATTTGTTTTTCCATTTGGAACTAGGTTCATATTAAGCATGTCCTGAATTGTCTTGTGACTTTTTAATGGGGTTTACAGGCAGAGTCTCACAGAGGTACTTACTTATCTTCCAAGAGGTCCAACACAAGCAGCAGCAGCAGCAGCAGCAGCACTCCTGGCAGTGCTGTCTCATTATAGTATATATTCCTCACCACTGAGGGAGCTCTTGCCAGTAGAAGCACCACTCCCAGGTTAAGTAGCTTTGCCAAAGTAATCACCACTCCCACTCCCACTGCAAGAAGTTGTCCTCATTTCCAGTGTAGTTCCAATCCATATGTGATCACCAGTGATGCCGGTAACGCGTTACTTAGTAACGCGCTACTCTAATCTGACCACTTATTTCAGTAACGAGTAATCTAACGCGTTAATATTTTCAAACCAGTAATTAGATTAAAGTTATTTGTCCAAGTCACTGTGCGTTACTATTTTGTCATTAATAGTTCAATATATATTTGATTTCTTCTTGCGTCTCTTGGAGTGAAGTCATGTAGTCTATGCGACAATTAAGTCACGTTTTCAGCATGAGGGTCACGTCACGCATATATACATAGCAGAGGTCAATGCTGAAGTCAAGCCAGATGGCTATCTAACTAGCGAACTAAGCTATCGCTAGGTATGATAACTAACTATGTAGTTGAGAGAACATCCACAAACAGTTATTGTTCATGACAACTAGTATTATTACAAATGCGTTAATGTTCAAATCAAAATGTTAATGTTACAGTCAAAATGTTAATGTTACCGTCTGTAAAATTGCACGCTAGCTAGCGATAGCAAACGCCAGCTATTTACCAGTATCAATCAATGTTGAACAAAACCTGGCGATCTGATACAAAGCCATAGCATTACATCAGGATCATCATTTTACAAGAACGTTATCGCTACAGTGACTGTGAAACACTTTCAGCAACATGCACACACATCCCTTGAACAATAACGTTACTGGGATAGCAGCTATCTTGCTCCACACTGCTACGTTACTGTACTGTTATATAGATTGTCACCATCTTAGCTAGCTAGATAGATACCTCTCCACAGTCTCTCGCCAGAGACGGAATACAAAATAAGAATTAAGAATCTTTGTAGGTTATTAGCTAACCTCAAATATTGTATACAGATCGTACCCAGTGGTGAAAGAACATGACTAGTCTACAATGTTGTGCTGGTTGCATTTAATGAAGAAGTCGTGGGGTTTCTCATTTTTTGACAAGAGGTTTGAGAAGCTTCTGTTAATGAGGTACACTAGCTAGTTATAGCTGGCGGAGCTACTGAGTAGGCATACCCACAGGATCAATGAACCGGCATGATAAAAGAGAGCCACGACATAATTAACTCGTGATGATTTAACCATTTCGTTTCTTTTACTATTTTAAACATGTGCTATCTTTATATCCAGCAGCTGATTATGGCAGCTTTCACCAGCTTGGGTCAGACAGTCGCTCCAAGTGTTTACTAGACGTTATCCCCGTCTGTCTGCACGCTCGCGAGGCTCACTCACGACCAAACAGAGCCGTGAGCTTGCCACCACAGTCTCAAACAGGCGGGATTCCTGTGCTACTCTAACTTCTAAAAATTAAACAAAATAATTTCACTAAAACGGTTGTTAGGTGTGAATTTGACGATCTCAAAATTAAAATATTTTTTTTTTTGGGGGGGGCTAAGGAAACTTTTGGGGGGGGCTCCAGCTCACCCAAAATTGGGACTAGATACGCCACTGGATACATTGTACATTGTTGTTGTGTACTTTACTGTTAAAAATGCAGTTCTAATAAAGTTAGTGTTGGCAAAACTGGTTGTCATTTTTATGTTGAGGCGGCGGGGGGCGTTGTCGACAGCTGCTGAATGTAACTAATAAAGTAACTTGTAATCTAACTTAGTTACTTTTAAAATCAAGTAATCTGTAAAGTAACTAAGTTACTTTTTAAAAGAGTAATCAGTAATCCGATTACTTTTTCAAAGTAACTGTGGCAACTATGGTGATCACCCTCCTCAGCTGGATCACTGTGATTATCATTGTCAAAGTAATCACTAGTTACAGAGTTTGTAATGTTATAAATCAGATTTTCCATTTGAATTTTTAAATAATATTTACTACAAACACAATGGACAGTGTATAAGAATGTTAAGTGTGCAGACATTCCTTCTCTTTAAGGGTCAAGGCTCTGGTATCATTTTGTACAAATAGTTTTAGAAATGTGTAGGAATAGATCATATAATGAGACATTTTTCAGTATAGAGACTAAGGTCACAACGGACATTCTCCATGCATGTCAATTCCTGGCTACTAGCTACTTGAAGGTTATGTTAATACAAAAAAAAAAAAATACAAAAAACAATGTTGAAGCAAAAATGATTTTGATACTATTGAATAAAGAACACCTGAAACTACGGTGTCTGATGAATGAAATGCATGGGAACAATATATAATCTTATGTTCTCACTGCCCCATCAATGATATTTCACCGCAGGAGTTCTTGAAACATATTTGTTGTACCTTACATATTGTACTTTTAAAGCTTTTGCAGAAGGACAGGCCTTCAGTGATTCCTCTAGTGGGGGGCGTGGTTCTAGCCTGCCTCAGAGCCATTGTCCTTGACTGTGAGGACTGTTCCAGTTCTGGAACCATATCCAATATTCTGTCAGCTTACATTCCCACTGCGTGTCTTCACCGACTGCCCTCTGGAGCTTCTTTGTAGTATTTTCTATTTAGTAACAATTGAACAACAGCATATCGTTTAATGATCATATCTCAACCTTGACCGTATCGACGAGGCTGATTATAAGTCAGGCTTTCAGACAGGCTTAGCTTCTTTTTTTTAATGTGTATGCTTTTGCTTCGTCTTCTCAGTGAGCACGTACGGTTAGCTGAAAGCAGGTATCATAAACCCCCTAGATACCTGACGGAACATTGATCTGAAGAACGCAATGTGCTTGCGCCAGAGAACATGGAGTAACCTCATGAGAGTGCCAGAGTAAAGTGCATAATCTAACAGCAAATAACAGGAGACATTTTTTGTTTCTCTCTCACTTCCATTCCGGCCTAGAGTGGTCTTTTGTGGAGCTTTTCTGACATACGGGCTCCTTTGTCCTCTAGTGAATAAAAATGCCAGACTAGTGTGCCGGAGACAGAGTGTGGGTTCATGTCATGTGGTCTGCTGGTTTTGCTCTCCGTGAGACGGCAAAAAAATGAAGGAAAAAAAAAACCAAACAGAGATTGTGGTTCGAAGGCAATGGACAAGTGTGTAATTTATCAAATGTATGAGACCAGAAGAGTAGTTTGAGGTACAGGGCATCGGGCCTTCAACGGCTATAATTTGGTTACTGTAATGTGAATATGGAGAGGGATTTTACCGACAACAAGATTGCCTGTTTAAATGATTTTTACATACGTCATATTAGGTTCTGAAATCAATGAAACTGATTGTAATCTTCCGGGATGTGTTGTGACAAGTGACAAACACAGGCAGACCCCTTGGCCTCTATATGTCCTTTTCCATTCATCTGCCATGCATTTGCTGATAACATTCAAACCACTAGCGCTACTCAGTCAGCTACTGTGGACTAACTGTAGGTATAATTCATTGTCTCAGACATATTGAGGAGGCCCCAAAGTATTTTGTTCTTGCTTGAGAGCACCTGTCATCTGTTAGCTGAATTTAAAAGAATGGAGTAAAACATATTTGGAAGTGTTGCATTTTTGACTGCAGCTGAGATATTTGTTGTGTAAGAGAGTTATCTGGGTTTTTTTTTCAAGTTAGGCAGTCCTATCATCCCAAGATATTTCTGAGCACTAACTGTTCTCGATAAAGATAACTCCAGCAATAAGCCAAGCCAACAAGCTAAGATATTCCACAAATTACTCTTATCTCGAAGCAGACCAACAGCACAAGAATCAAAACTTGCTGTGACACGCACACGCATTTAGTTTCAGTTTTCAGATTTCACACAGAGACATAATTTGTCCCCTTTCCTGATATTCTTGCACTCCGCACAGACACATCATTTGCATGTATAAATCATACAGTTATTCACACAATCTGAATAGATAGCTCAGGGTCACAGTCACAGTCACAATAAAAGAGAATCACCTGTGGTGATCTCTGTTGTATCAGAGGGCAGCACAGCTGCTTTGCCTGGTGAGTGGTCCTCCATCAACAAGACTCATGATTAAACAAGATAATTTAATACGGACAAAGAAGGATCCCAGGTACACAGCTTCAGCCTCATTTAGTTTAAAATGGGAATAAAGAGTATGTCCACCAGATATGCCTGTCAAAATACCTCTGAGAGAAATTTGGCTGAAAATTCGCGTTTGGCTGAAATTAATCTCTAGCCATAATATCCTACCATTTTAATCCAAATGTAGGCTTTTTAATTTACTATACTCGTGATATCATACAAAGATAAAACAATAACATTTGGCAAGGGCATATGTGGCCTCAATATCAAAATGTTTAATGTGTAAATATGAATTCAAAATACTGCGGTGCCAAAATTCAGTGTGTTGATAAAATGAGATTGAATTATGCCGTACAGATACAAATCTTTGAAGAGAAATGTATTATCTCTGAATTGCTTTCCACCAACATTTCACATAGAATAATGTCTCATAGTTATAACCTCTGTAGTTGTATAGACAACACTCTGTATGGGTAACACTGATAAACTGTAAACCACTGGTTGTGTATTTTAAAATACCATTCCTGCAAACATAGGAAATGGCTCCAGCGCAGAATGAAATAGCACTGACAGCACACTCACTGGCACAGGAAGCACGATAAACACAGATACATTCAAATTAACTTTATCTCAGTGAGCAGACACCCAGCGGAGAGGACTCCACTTCCACCTCACTGCGTTCCCACCCGTCTCTTATCACTGGATATATGGGAGACATTTCAAGTAGCACTGTTGTTTTTCTTAAGGTAAGGAGCCACGGCTGAGGTCATATGGGCCTATGGAAGTTATTAGTTACCCTGTGGTCTGTGCTACTCTGCAGCTTGGCTAATTGAGCTCAAAATAGGTCAGTGTTGACTCAGACTCCTATAATTACTGGTGTCTGGTCTTTGGGGAGAGCATTGGGTGCAGGCCTGTTTGTGTTTCACCCACAGTTTCCCCATCCATCAGCAGATAAGTGTCAGGATTCGACCCGTTTTTCTTCTGTTTCATTCTGCTGAAAGATGGCAGCCATTTTAACCACTTTTCGAGCAGGGGGCTGCCAGTTACCCTCTTCAATTGGTGATGTAGTAAATCTCAACTTTTGGGAGTGCTGTATGATAGGAAAGTACCAAAAGAAAAACAGCAATCCACTGCAAACACAACAGCACCGTCCACAATTGTGTTTAATTTGAATTCAATTATTTAGTGTAAGTACAGAAATGACTGTGTGCTTATTTGGCTGGTAACTAGGTTTACAGTCACTAATCACTACTTCATCCATAATGTGCAGATCCATTTCCAACTTCTTTTTCCTCTGGCATGGCTCTATGCGGCAGCAGCCATTTTGACCAATCCAGCAGGCTGCTGGGATCATCATCAAATAATCATCAGAGCCCGGCCCGTTAGGCACTCGGCCCCTCCAGGGAGTGGCCAGAGCCCACGCCGAAGGGCCCCCAGGAGCCCATATTCTCAGGAAGTGGGCCGGAGCTTGATATGTCCCCCCTCTGTCTTCCAATTACAAATCCACTTTGTTGAATAATAGATGATAATAAATAATGACCACTTGCAAGGCCCAGCCTATCATGTCTAGGCTTACAGGCGAAGTGCTCTGTGGTGTGTCTTTATATGGTTGTTGATTGACTCAAGAGGACACTCGCAAAATGTCATTACAGAAGCTGCTGACACAGGCTGACATTTTATCTAATTAAGTTACAGATCTGCTTACCTCAAACTTTTGATCTAATTCTTTCTGTTGATCAAAATTGCCTAAGATAGTCAGCGCGATATCCGGCTTCTAATAGTGGTGTTGTATCTGCTCGACCTTAAAAACTGAGATAACTAATTACTGCTGTTACTGCAGCAGAACTTTTTACAGAAAAACACAAACACTAGAGAAGCTTTATCAAAATAGATTGTGTTGTGTGACTGGCCGCATTTTGATTTTATTATCAAACAAACTCTCTGCTGTACCCAATGGATTCAGTAGTGTCTATTTTGAGTGATAATTGTTATTCCTAGTATATGTTCAGTCCCCAGTATTGACTTGCATGTATAACATGTGTCACACATGAAATCCACCCAGAAAAGTGTCGGAAACAATATTCAAAAAGTGATTTAAAAACCAGTGTAATGTGCAAGCATTTCACCCCATCGCTCATATGTGATTTTGAGTTGTGTCTGAATATCATTCTTCCCAGAGACCTGCCTTAGGAGGAGATGTACTGAACGCAAATGAGCCACGGACTCACTCCTTTTTTCTGTGTCCATTAGCATGGGCAGTGGGGGAACAGGGGCCTCTGTGCACCCTCAGTGCATTCTGGGTAGTTTTGGGTCTGCACTGCAGGCTATCGAAAACAAAAGAGACTGTGTCCTGAAATATGTTTGCGTTCGTGCGTGGGTCTCAGACAAAGCACCTCCTTCTGAAAGGAAATACAGTCAACTCACCCACACAGTCCACATGGCTTTGTGAGCCTCATGGTAATGAAATGCATTTACAGTATACAAGTGACCTATTGCTGCGCCAGATCTTTTGTCTTGATCACCTGACTTAACCTTTTTTCAGGAGGATGATATCCCTGAATTGGAAATTGACATTGACGAGCTCTTGGATTTGTCAGATGAGGTACAGAGGTCAAAACTGCGGGTGAGAGCCTGAAATTTTGAAATAAAACACTGTTAAATAAAACAAAATGGTGGTTGAATTAGATGAGGTACAGTACTTATACAAATGGGAATTCTCACAACTTTATTTTTACAACAAAGGATTTAAGTGCCTCACAGGATGGACTGGATACATGAGATGTGTGTTTGTGAAACGTTCACTGCTTTTTAAAAGCGTCAGTATCCACTGAATTGAATCATACAGAGATTAAACTGAACTTCCTGTTTCTTCCTCTCCAAAGGCACTCCTACATGAATGTGGCAAGCCAAAAGAGGTAAGAAGGCAAAACAAATAAAATAAAATCCAATAATAGCCAAACCAAGTCCAACAAAAACTCCCTCTGTGAGAGAGAGTGCATGAATACAATTACATTCAATAAGACTCTTTGAGACAAAGCTGTGCTTATGATAAACAATACAAAATCTTCCCTCCAACCATGTGTTCTCCCCTATATTAGGACTTTATCAATGGCTTACTGTACCGTATCAAGGGACTCCGTAAGATGTCTGGCTTCGTGAAGAAATGAATCTTGCTCAGAGAAGAGGACCCACAAAGCGGAGAAGCCACAGATGCTTCCCTGACAGGCCCTCAGACATCTAGACACAGGAATCCACACAGCAGGGTCTGTTAATGATCAGTAGGCAAGACTTTGGAAGGCGACAGCCCATCCACGGCACGTAGACGTTCCATTCTGTGGAGCACTTCTTGCCTGGGTTACTCTACATTCTTGTTCTAGAATGCAGGCACAAATCTGAATCCTGCAAATGCACATCACGTTTGACCAACAAGAAGCATCTATTTCAATGAAACCGTGGTGTGAAACAAATAGTGGTATTTTCTTACTCTTCAACAACAACTACAACAACAGCAACAACAAGTGAATGCAAGCAGGCCAACCAACTGTTTCTGCGAAATAGACTAGATTTAGTAACTAAATTAACAATATTTAATTTTTGTATTACTCTTGTTTAGGGTCCTTGTTATTGGTGGCAAACATATTTTAGTCTACACAGCATGTATGTAAAATGAATAATAAACAAAATATACTGGCTGGTGGCTACAACTGGGTTTCATATGTTAAGACAGTCATCCCATGCCTGTACAGCATACATGTTTGACTTCTCTGTAACCAATTCCAAACACTTAACAACTAATGACTTGACTAGCCATTGTGAGTTATCTACATCTATATAATGTAGAATAGACCTAAGGCAGTGGTTTGATTCTGTTAGTCATACTGTATAAAGGAAACACCAGATCTCTTCTATCGTGGGGTTCAGTGTGTTTCATGAAGAGAATAGTAAGAGGTTATGGACACAAGTCCGACTATGCTGTTGGTTACATGTTGTTGTATGGTTGTTTTTTTTAATGAATGTATTGTGAATATTGGTTTGTTTATTGAAATACGTGGTGTCCTTTGGCCTACCTATACAGTTCAAATATTGTTATCGCTTTGAACACATCCTTTTCCCTCTAAGTTGTTGTTTAAAGAACCATCTTTTCTTTTTTGCTGACACAAGCACCAACTTTATTAAAGGAAAAGGTGAATTGGTTGAGTTTGACTTTCTTACAAATAACATCTACCTCTAAGCACAGCATAATATGCATATATAAATGTCGCCTCTCTCTATCTCTCTCTCTCTCTTTGACTCTTTCTCCCTTTCTCCCTCCCTGCCTCTCTTTCTAGCATGGAAATTCGTTCTACTTATAAATCCTACAATTTTTTCCCATTATCTTAATCTTTCTCTCTTTGTCTGTCTAGCTCCCTCTCTATCGCTAGCCCCTGATAGCAAGTTAGGGCAGGCTGAGGTTTGTATTTTCCTCACAGGCTGAAAGCCCAAGCTGATGCCTGATACAGTTTAACCACTAGAGGGAGAAAACAATAGTTGAGCACTAGGTAACAGATTTAGTTCTCACAAAGAGATTGATGAAATCACAATAGCCTCTCCTATGGTTGGAAATGCTCTTAGTTTATATAACATTAATCCTGGGCAAAGGAACACCTCAACCAAAACATCAACAAAATGTTTTTACTGTAGTGTGTCTGAGTACCTGAACCCATTTTTTTTACTGTTTCTTGTTTTGTTTCACACCTTGATTGAACCAGACAGCAAATGAGGTAACTATGAACTATTAAACCTGCATCCATTTTATAGCAGTACGATCAAGATTGTAAAACACATAACTGATCAGGATAAGTAAGAATTATTGGCCAATGAACTGGGTGCCTAATAAAACGAGGTCAGTATCCAGGAATCAGTCTGGTTGTTTTCCAACATATCAACACTTTTTGAAGCAGGTGAGATTAAGCTTCGAATTCAACAGAAATTATGTTACAGTGATCAATCAAACCAGGCTGCTGTGAAATCGATTGATCATGCTACCTCAAGATCTCCCAAAATATGTCTCCCGTCTCTTTGATGATTTAATCATATTATCCGTGTTGTGTATTGCCCTGCCATTTGTGTTGATTAATCTTTGCACAATGTCACAATATCATCAACATTACTGCAACATGAAAGAAAGAAAGTAAGAAAGAAAAAATAAAGAATAAATGCTATAAATAAGTATGGATGAAGGACACTGTTCATTTAATTTTTAATTTTAATTAAAATTAACATTTGAAGGATTTCAAAGGATGGCGTGTAAATTAAAGGCTATAATGTCACTTTACCCTTTTACAAAAGCATCTGCAAATCACAAATGGTCTTACAAAATAGCTTGCTCTCACCATCACAGTCGAGTGAATACACTCATCTTGTTGTAAGATATTTATATGTTTAACATGTTTTTTAGTGTAAAGAATAATTTTTTCACGTTTTATCTGAGAGTAAGCTGTGTGTCACGTTTGTCTACAACCTCTGAAGATTGAGGAGGGATGTACATTCCCCTGGGTGACCATGACTAAATACTTAGAGCAAAGGCGCTCACTGGACTTCCCTCCTTTCTGGAAAGATATCCAAGACCATTAAAGGATATCAACTTCAGGCCTGTGCTCATGATCAAAGGCTGAGATAGTGACACAGCAAGCCACAGTTCCATGTGCATTTGTACCTTCTCCAGAATGTAAAAAAAATACCATAAGCTTACCAGTTGATTATTATGTCCAGAACAATGTCAGTATTTGACTGGGGTCATTCAGGTGCTAAAGAAACACATGTTCTCTTAAAAGATATATATACACAGACAAACAAACTATATATTTGTTTGGGTATGTTTTTTTTCCCATTTTCATGGAACTCCAATACTGAAGGCTCACCTGACTGGCCGTGCCCTTAAAATAAAATTAACTATGCAATGATAATAATATTATTATCTACAGACCCTATATCAACCATATAGTCTATATTGATAGTGTGCATGGTTATTAAAAAAAATCATGAAAAGGACACTTTTTCACATAGGAACAGTTAAAAGTTAGTTTTTATTGATTTTATGTAAAGCATTTGAACTGCAACTCTTGTATGAAATGTGCTATATAAAATAAAGTCTTACTTACTTACTTACTAAAATAATCTGGTTATGGCTTCTAATAGAACAATACAAGTTTATCATGAAACACTTAGTGTGATTTTTATGGATTTTTCTCTCGTTTCATTTTAACGCAAAACCTGTTCTACCTTCAAAGCATGAGTCGCTAAGTAAGGGTTCTTCTTTCTAGCATGTGACACTTTCTCAAGAGATAATGAATTGATAATAAGCTCATCAGTCAGGGTGGCTTGCCTCAGCTTGTCTTATGCAATGCGACTGTGTGCTCCTGTGTGCGACTGTGTCCCAAATGATCGGCTCAATGTATCCACTCACCTGTTATGACAACAGCAAACTTCTTTGTAAGACAATTTGTGATTTGCTTTTTCCATTATAGGTGGAAGGTTACAGTGTCATCATTTTTACTTCTTTTGACAGTTTTATTACTATTATACAATACAATCTTATCCTCACTGATACATTACAGACATGACACAGACAGGCTGACTCATCAGTCTCAACTACCTAGAAATCTCAGGGAGAGCAACTGAATATACCTCACAAAAGGACATACAGGCTGTAATGATGATTATGATGCTGCCATTTAAATAAGAGGGACATTGAAAGGGCTTTTGGAATTTGACTCCCTTTCCCTTACATCACAGCAACTGAGACAATGTTAAATCATGAATTTAGTCTGGTTTTAATTGTCACCTTGCAGTTATGTTCAAAATAACAATTTTAACAAGTACCAAGTAAGAAACAATAACAAGTTTTGCACAGCTCCCTGGATAAACTTGTCTTCAATCTATGTCACTGTACAAACATTGGAGCGCATAGCTTCCAGACCACGTCTATAATCTGCAAAATATCAAGGCTTATGTTCTATTTACACTTCCAAACACATTGTTCCAGTACAAAAGTACTTTATAATGTGATTTACCATCATACTCTCTTCTGTTTCGTTTCTCCCTTTGACTCCCTTGCAGGAGATAAGTCTTGGGTGGGTTCAAGTTTCTCTGTACATAATCACCTAGGTTGTGACATATGAGTCACAAGCAATTATCATCTGTTTAATGGATATGTTATATGAGCTATAGGTTTCAGGAATCTGTCATCCTATGATGTATTTTATATTTTAATATTACCTTGTGGATGAAGGATATTGAATTGTGACATGAAAAAATGGATTTTTAACTTATATTGTATTGTAAAATGTGTTGTTTTTATATGAAATGATACTGGAATAGATCATATTACTTTTGTGAATTAATATTTAGAGCATTAATGATTCTCACAGATCCTTCATGCCTATTAAAATAATTGAAACCAATTTTAACCAATATTTCTCATTGTTAGGTCATCTAAAGTCCATGTTACCAAACTGTTCACTCACAATAAAAAAACTAAAACAAATCAATACTATGATTAGGTAAAACAAATTAAATAAGCAGCTTTATAACAATCAGGTTTATAAAAGACTGAAAATAACCTTTGATCAGGGGGGTCTACCTGTAATAGCGACCCAAAAAAGGCTGAGGTGACTGGGGCCCTGGAATGAGAAAGATAATCCCGACGCAATCAGTGCCTTTTAATCAGGCCCCGTGCTGACCGACAGATCCTGGGTGGTGTTTATGATCCAGGTTCGCCTTTGGCCTGCCACAGCGCCTGTGTGAACTTTGGAGTCAGTGCTATCTGTTGCAATTGCTGACCCCCCCCCCCCCCCCCCCCCCCCCCCCCTCCCCCCCCCCCCCCCCCCCCCCCCCATTTTATTACTTATACCTTCCCTACTCACTCCCTTCCAGTGAAGAAGTATAAAAACCTTGAGTTGCTGGCTGAGGATTCAGTCTTCCTTTCAAAGTGGACTCGCTTCATTGCTAAGGCTAAGGAGCTTCTATTCAACCCAAGATGGGGAATACCAAGCTCTGCCTTTTCTTGCTGCTGAGCACCTATGCTGTAGCCCGTGAGTATCAGTCCACCGCCGGAGGAACACTGCTAAAGCTTAACCCGTTAGACAAATGAGACAGTTTAATGTCTGTTGTAGTGTATATTGGAATAGTGTATTGTATTTTCTTGGAATGGATACCTCCTCACTGAAGTTAAGAGCTGTGTTGAACCAGAGCATCTTCTATACAGCTACATGTAAATTTGTTGTAAAGCAAAATAGATGGTATTTTTAAATTTGCTTTCCACTGAAACCATCTTGAATGGCGATATCATTACACAGAGACTTGAAAAAAAGGACTACATTTGAATTGATAATTTGTTGAGACAGAAATCATATGTACTATTTCTTGGAATGCGATAGAAAGTTTAATGTATTTGTCACTGGATACAGCATGGCTTGAGTGAAACTGATAATCCCTTTTTCACAATTCAACAGAAGACGTGGAGAGTGCTGATGAAACTACTCCAACATGTCTCTGTAAGTTTATCTTATATTTATAACAACAGCCCACAGTACAATTTGTAAGTTGAAGAAATGTGAACAATTGTCATATATATGTATATATGTTGGAATAATCTGTATTGAAACTGTATAAAAACACAACACTGAAACAATCTGAGGGGATGCTGATCAGATTAGTGGCATGAGCTCAACATCCTCATGATGTGTTGCGCAACTTCACCTATTGAACCCATTTTACTTCCAACTAAGCAAGTGACTTTGAACCCTGATGTTGATGATGATGATGAGATCACTGTCTGTGTCTAGGCCATCTTGTTCCCTTGCTCAACCCTATCAGTTTAATCATGTGCCACAGTCCATCTCTGCTATCAACCTTATCAGTTTTTGTAGATTACAACAGTTTCACCATCCCTCTCTAATGTTACATTTGACACTAATTACTTCTTGTTTTTTTATTTTAGCAGATGTTAACAATTTGTTTTTGTGACCTTTTTTCTTACCGTTTTCTTTTCTAGTGGCAAAACGGTACAAGAACTTCAGGAACTACGTGTACCAGTATGAGGCCGACACCTACAATACCGTGAACGGAGCGGCCAACATCAAGAACGGACCCAAAGTCAGCTGTAAGGTAGGTCTGACACCAAGAACAACCCCATTCCCTCACATTAGACCATTAGGCCATCAGACACGGTGTGTTTCAAGTAAAATAAACTGTGTTGATGGCGGTGTCAAATACTCAATCTCTAACAGTTGTCATTTCATTTCATTTAAAGTCAAATACAAGCAGAGGGTTCCCCCAAAGGCTCTCTATCTACTTGAGGTTCTTTCTAGAGATAGCCCTGGACCCCATTTTCTCACAGTTCATACCCAGCGGCTTCTGGGCCTTTTGTTTTTGTTTTGTTGTGTTCCTCCTATAAACACCTGGTCTTTTCCTTTCAGGTGGAGATTGATGTCCCTCAGACATGCAGCTTCGTCCTGCGTACCACCGAGTGCTCCCTGAGCGAGGTGGTGGATGGTGTTGCCGAAGGCGCACCCATCTACAAACCCGCTGCTGAGGCTGACGCCTTCCGTGCTGCCATGGAGAAGTACGTATACTCACAAGGAGCCGGCACACCTTAACAACATATACAAATTATAAAAAAACACAAAAAAACACAAACTACTACTAAATAGACAGACAAAAATACCAGAAACCCTCAAAGAAAAGCCTAGGGATGTTGAGTGATTTTCATAGCAAAGGGTTTCTTAAGTTTTCATAAGCAGTGACTAACGTAACACTATTCATATTCCCTTCTTTGATCAGAAACACCCTGAAAGTTATCGTTGAGGGTGAGACTGGAGTCAAACTGTTCCCTGAGCAAGATGAGCCCACCAACATCCTGAACATCAAGAGGGGTATTGTCTCTGCCCTGATGGTGCCTGTTCTTGAGGAGGGCAAGAACAACAACATGGTAAGGGCTGACCTATTCCATTTACTTCCTCTAGGTCATTTAGGGACGACCTGGGGTATCACTCCTTATTAATCAAGGCACTTAAATTCCAATGTCAAAATATGCTTAACAGCAAACACAGCATTTATAACCAGAGTGATAAGATTACTATTGCTATCAGAGGCAATAAATTCTCAAGCAGGACACAGTATTCCAAGAATGACGGAAGGGGGTGAAGGCCGTCATTAGTGTGTTAGGTCAAACCTACAGTTGACCTTTAATTTGTTTTTCTAAAAAAGTATTTCGCTTCTTTTAGGTTTCCTGCTTAAATTGTTATTCTAACACACTTAAAATCTAAGTAACTGGCATTCTGTGTGAAAGCCAAGAATGATTGGACTAAACCATCTACATTCTCATGGTTTTCTATCTTTCTCCTTTTGAACCCTCCAGGCCACAGTCCACGGAATCTGCAAGACTGACTTCATAGTCAATGCCAGAGAAGACATTGCCACTGAAGTGGCCGTCACCAGGGATCTGTCTGCCTGTGACAGCTTTGTGGCCCAGAGGGAAACCACCAGCCCCCTGGCCATCATCACTGGCATGGTGAGGAGTCTTTCACAGCTGGCACATAATCACAGTCATTGGCATAGTCACAGGCTCTCTCACTCTTATGAAAACACACGTATAATCACTTCAAAAGGTTCAGTGTTGGGTGCAACATAAAAGAGAACTCTGCATTGCTGTTCTAGAATGTTCTTAATGTGCACAAACATGTAAACTCATGTAGACATTGTCAAACATTAAAGTTGTTTCACTTCTGTTGAAAAGCACACTATATTTAGCCTCCAGTTACACGCATGGAGTGAAAAAAATGAAAGTAAACACAACTTTTGCAGGTCAGTGATGCAGTGTTTGTTCCCTGTATCTTTAGCACTACCCTCTGTCCAAGCTGATCGAAAGCACCCAGACCTGCCACTATCAGTTTGACAACCAGAAGAAACACATGACCTCCGGCATCTGCACTGAGAAGCACCTCTTCCTGCCTTTCTCCAACCAGTGAGTTCCTTCTTCTACTCTCCTTATACCCTTTGTCACCTACAAATACACAATAGCTGTGAGCTCAGCGCTGATATTGGAAATACGTTTGACCTACTACACTGCATTGCATTACACACTGTATACTGTGTCTTTGTATGTTCATTAATATACATTCATTCATATTATACTAAACGTCGTTGACAATATTTCTCTCTGACCTGTTTTGTTTGCTTCAACCAAATCTGAACACAAACTTACTAACATTTTTTTATTTTTGTCTGATTTAGGAATGAGTTTGGAGTCTCCTCCATGGTGAAACAGACACTGAATCTGCAGGGAACAAGCAAGATCAATGACAGAATCTTCAGCTATGGTAATTATTTCTGAATAACTCATTGTTTCCACTGAATTTAGGCAGTTGCCAGTCCTGTAATCCCTCACAGCAGTGATATCATTGATAGGTCACAGTCATTACATAACTACTCAAGCTTACATGAAGAAACAGAATGATATGCAAACCTGAAAAAACAGCACTTAGATTGAGTCATACACACCTCAACAACTAATTTCTGTGCCTCAACAGAGGAGGCCAACCTGAAGACCCTTCCCATGGAGAGTGCTGACGACAAGACTTCAATCCAGACCACTGAGGCCATGCTGACTGCCTTTAACGAGCTGGTCACCCTCCCCGACTCCCAGGGTCACCAGAGGGCAAGCATGTTCCAGAAGCTGGTGTCCGAGCTCCGTGCGTTGACCTTCGAGACCATGAAACCAGTCCTCAAGGAGATGCTGGACACCTCCCTGCCACTATCCTTCCAGGCTCTGTCCCAGTGCGGTACCCCCGAGTGCACCAGTGCCATGCTGCAGACCCTGAGGTACTTTGATGACGGTGCATTGGAGGTTGATGCCGCCACCTACGCCCTGGGAATGCTGTCCCATCCATCCCGCCGTATGGTCCAGGACATGTTGGAGATGGCCAAGCACAAGCAGAGCAAACCCATCATGTTCGCCCTGAGCAACGTGGTCAGGAAGTGAGTAAAAGCTAATATAAGCCACAAACGCGGTGTACTGCCTTTATGGTGCGGCGTGAAAGCTCTGGTAAATGTGAAAGCTGTGAGAGCTCTGGTTCTAAATTCTTCTTTCTGATCACCCCTAGGCTCTACCAAGCTGAGGGCAAGGTCACCCCTGAGATTGCTGCCGTCTATGAGTTCATGGCCTCCATCGTTGGGGCCGACTGTGCTGGTGATAAGGAACTGACCTTCCTCGCCCTGAGGGTATGTATCACTGTACACAACCCTGCGTTTACCACCTTTTGCTTTTCAGAATAATAAACAACACAGCCCGAGCCTTACACATTAGAGGTAATCATTCAAATTGCCCACAGGTTATTGGAAACATGGGAGAGGCCATGGAAGCCGCAGGTCCCACTCTGAAGAGCAGTCTGCTGAAATGCATGAGACAGCCTGTCACCACCCTGTCTGTACAGATGGCTGCCATCCAGGCCTTCAGGCGTATGTCCGTGACCGATGAGGTAAATATTAAATAAATGTTTTTGGAAGGACAAATTAAGCAAACCATAAATCCAGTGTCTATGCTTCATTGGAAATACAGTTGGCATACATAAATGTAAGGATAACTCCTACACCAGACTACCACTACTGCCTTACTTACTCCTAAATATGTATGCTTTCTTCTCCCTCTCACACAGGTGCGCTCCAACATCCAGCGAGTAGCCCAGTATGGTAAGGGTGCTGTTCAGAAGAGGCTGGCTGCCTACCTCATCATAATGAGGAACCCTGAGGCAAGTGACTTTGAGATGTTGAAGAAGATCCTCACTCAGGACCAGAACGTACAGGTCAAGGCCTTCGTGGCTTCCCACGTCAACAACATCATCAACTCCAAGGACCCTGAGACCCAGAAGTAAGTTCTAAGAAGGGTGCTTCTAAATACAACTACAAAATGTTCACCAAAGCATTCGTACCATTGACACACAATCACCGTGCCCAGTTGATTCACTTGCATAGGTTTCGATCATGCTCTCAGTCTCATGTTTCTGCATCTTGGCTTTCATAGGTTGAGCAAGGAGATTGCTGAGGCCCTCGAGGGCATTGAGATTGATGTCTCTGGTGACATCACACAGTACTCCCGTAACTTCAAGATGGATGCCTCCATGCCTCAGGACACCATTCAGACAAGCATGCAGGGCAACCTCATCTTTGACCCAAGCAGCCAGCTCCCCAGGGAGGTTATGCTTGAGACTACCCTGAAGGCCTTCGGGCAAAAGCTTGACATCTGGGAGGTATGTGCATATAGCTTTTTCTTTTATAACTGAAACATAGTTGCAGACAATATTTACTTTCTGTTACATTTTCAGTGCATTTTCTATGTTTTTTTAATGATTTTTGGTCTAACATGCTCTTACTCTACCTCTAGATTGGCATGGAGGGTAAAGGCTTTGAGCCAACCATTGAGGCTTTGTTTGGAAAGAACGGATTCTTCCCTGATACTATGTCAAAGGCCATGTACTGGACTGGAGACAAGATGCCAGAAAAGATGGTTGAGGTTCTGGAGAACTGGGGAATGTCCCTGAAGAGTGACAAACAGGTGAGGGATGCTTCTTCGTCTCCTTCATTTGAGATAAGTGATCTTAGTATGTTAGTATAATGTTTCATTACACATCCATCATTTTTGCTGTTTCTCCTGAAGGTGCCCGAGAATCTTGTGAGGGAAATCGTGCGCAACTTCAACAAGCTGGCCAAGAACCTGAGAGCCCAGGAGGCCCCAGAGTCCATGGCCTACCTGAAAATCATGGGATCTGAGCTTGGATACATCAAAGCTAACGAGCTTAAGGACATCGCTGAACAAGCCCTGATGTATACTGACATCTTGCTGATGACAATGCCCAGACATGTATGTATATTTAATTAATCCATTAGCAATAGTTACCTATAAAAAACACCACTGCATTAAGTGGTATGTGTAACAATTGTGATGTTTTGTGTGAATGTGTATGTGTATTTGCAGGTATTTTTGTTTATAAGCATGTAAAACTTGTAATGACACATTTTTTGCAGGTATTTTTGTTTATAAGCATGTAAAACTTGTAATGACAAATTTGTATTTCTCTGTTCTGATACAGTACCTGAAGGAGTGGACCTCTGGCACTAAGAACACCATCACTGCCTACTACATGTTCATGGACAACGAGTTCTCCCTGCCCACAGCCTCTGGCTTCCCTCTTAAAGTTGCTCTGTCTGGTACCTTTGTTCCCAGAGCTAAAGGAGGACTGAACATCGCACAGTCTGTGGTAAATAGACATCCATCATTTTGGAGAACACATATTAGATGCAAGTTATGTGGTCTGTGATTTTTATGTTTATATTTTTACATTACTCTGCGCTCCATGTAATGATGTCATCCTACAGAAGGAGCTGTCCTTCATGCCCTCTATGGGTCTGGAGTTCGTCACAAAGATGGGAGTCCACATCCCCAAATTCATGGATTCTGGTCTTGAGATGCACACCAACATGTACCATGAGAGCAGCCTCAATGCCAAGATCACCATGGCCAACAACCAGATCAAGCTGTCCATTCCTGCACCTGAGGGTCCCACCCAGCTCTTCAGAGTCCGGTATGCTTGACCTCTTTCTCCCTGTGCTTCAGTGTGGTGCCCTCTATGGACAGCAGTATGATCATTCCTAATATTACAATAGATTAACAAACAAAGCAGCAGTAACAATATATGTGCAATTACTAGCAAAAACATGAGTAGCTGAACACCTTAACATCCACAGAATATTTGAGTTTTTTTGTCTTCTTTTTTTTTCTGAAAACAGCAACAGACTCCTCTCTGTGAGCTCTGGCCAGGCCACCCTGATCCCCTCGGTTTCTGAGGGCAGAACCAATGCCCATGAGTGCAACCCTCTCTTCAAGGGAATGGAGTACTGCACCACAGTGCGCTACTCTATGGCTCACTCTGACAAGGCTCCCTATTTCCCCCTCAACGGAGAGACCAAGTATGTGCAGCATACATCTAAAATCAACTGAATAATTAACGACTACATTTGTTTTACTGGCTAAGAAACATAGATTCTAAAAGAGTTCCCTCTTCCAGGTTCGCTATTGAAGTTCAGCCTACTGGTGAGGTCACCGAGTACACTGCCACCATCACCTATGACCTCCTTGCTGAGGGCAAAGAGGGTCGTCAGAAGGTCGATTTGATCGAGCTGGCTCTGAAGGCAGAAGGTAGGAGGATTCTCACTTGACTAATTTTACCGTTACCATAATCTAGAATTACAATGAACAATATTGCCAACATGAGAAAATACCTTAAATGTAGGATTACCAGCCAATGCCTGAAGTAAAAAGCAAGTAACAAACATTCTTGACATTCCGTTCAATTTCAGGTGCTCAGCCCACTGTGGCCACCGCTGCCATCAAGTACAACAGGAACAGGAATATCCTGACCACCAGCATTCAGATCCCTGACTACGATGTGGAGGCAGGCATCAAGGTTGGCATGACTGACTCCAAGACCAGAGGAAAGCAGATCACCATTGACGTCAGCAACCACAATATTCCCAAGATGTCCCTTATTGGACGTGCCAAGTAAGTCCGCAGATCTTTTTTTGCCTCTGTGAGTAAAAGATAATAAGTGGTCCTTGTCATTTTGTTCGTTATCCAATGCCACATATAAGCTATCACATGGAAAGTAGATAGTGTGTTTAACTGAGCTAAAGTGAATAATCCTAATTTTTATAGGATGGAGGCCATGAGGGAAGGTCTGGTGCAGCTGCAGCTGATCGTGCCTTCACTGAGCACTGATGCAACACTGACTGCCTCTCTGAAGAGGGATGGCAACCTTACCCTGGAAGTTGAGAGTGACATCAAGCTCCCAGAGATCTCCTCCTTGCAGAAGGTCACCTTCATCTACAGTAAGTACATACTAACAGTTTCACTACATACTGGTCCATTGCAAGGAGATTTCAGCACTTATCTCGTGTTGTGCCCTGATTGTGAAATGTTGTTGTTTTTTTCAGGAGAGGAGGACATGGAGGTGCAAGTTAAATCCGATGTGAGCACCGAAATCCAGAAGATGCTGCCAAGCACAGAGGCTGTCCAGAACTGGCTCCAGCAATTCAGCCAGGACATCTTGGACCAGAAGGTGGTCAAAACTGACATGAAACTGCGTCACATCTACAACAAAGCTATTGAGGTACAAAAGAAAAAGAAAAACATCTTTATGAGACACATATCCATTTGTCTATCTATCTTTGTATACCAATCTAAACTTAGTATGTAGTGTTGGTTAAATAAAGTAATCTAATAAATGTATCATGTAATAGGCTTCCCAGATCTGGATGGACAAGGTTGCCACTGATGCCCCATTCATTGCACAGCTGAGAGAGAACATACCAGAACTAGTCGTTCCTACCATGCCTGAGAAGCTGTATCTGCAGACGTGAGTAAAACATTTAAACCCCTACCTTGTATGACTGTAGCTGAGATTTTGTGCTGTTAATTCAATCAAAACTAAACTTCTATACTTCCCTATATTAACAAAGCCTGTAGCGAATTGTGATTATTCAATTAGAGCAGGTTTATAGTTGATGGTAAAAGGGAAAAACTGAAATATTGTTGTCTATCACAGGGAGGGTGCATTGAAGTACCACTTCAACAAGGACACAATGACTGTGACCATTCCCCTGCCAATGGGTGGAAAGACCTCTGAGGACCTGAGAATCCCTCCTGTTGTGTCCACCCCTGAGCTGTCTGTCGACCAGGTTGGTCTGAAGGTTCCATCCAAAGAGTTCACAATCCCAGCCTTCTCCATCCCATCTGAGTACGACCTCACCCTGCCACTTTTCGGAATGGCTGAGGTGTCTGCCAAGGTCAACAGCAACTACTACAACTGGGAGGCCACCATCTCTGCTGGCAAAGACTCTGAGGAGGGTCCAGCCTACAACGCCAAGTACAGGATGGCAGCTGACAGTCCAATTGATATCCTGTCCTACACCACTGAGGGTAACCTTTTTTGCCAAATTACTATTAAATGAAATACACAGATTCATGAGGTAAAGGTCATTACTAAGTTATAAATTAATAAATTCTCATTTTATAATACAGGTACTGCAAGAATTGCTGATGCACCTCTGGAAACTCTGAAGACCACTGTGACTTTCTCCCTGAACCACAAGTACCTTGACACTCGAGCCAACTTCGCAGAGGCCATCATAATCCAAGATACTGTGAAGGCAACAGGCCAGTATGATATTCAAGCAGTCAGCTCTCTGGGCATGCAGACATCCCTGAAGTGCACTCTTCAGACCTCCATAGCCTCTGAGATCAACGGAGATCTCAACATGGATGGATCATTCACTCTGGGTTCAGTCTCTGGTAGCACAAGTCTCTCTTCCACCTACCTTGTAAACCCCAGCATCAAGGAAGCAACAGCCGAATCAACGTTCAGAATGAGCTCTCCCATCGCCCAAATTCGGAACAAAATGAAGATGTCTGTTAGCCCAGACCAGAAGTCCTTTGTGTCCACCACCAATGTCAACCATGAACCGATCAAGCACACAACCAAGCTAAATGTTGAGTACAAGGATGCTGAGTTCACAGTGAAGTCTGACTGTATGACCAAGGCTGCTGAGAGGATGCTGCGCAACCAGTTTGACCTTTCTGCCACCATGGAGAAAGTTAGCATGAGGTTTGACTCCCAGGTTGATGACAATACAAACCGTGCCATGGCTGCCACCATGGCATCCCTGGACCACAATGGCCTGGAAATTAATTCTGATGCATCAATCAACTATGAAGAAAACCGTAGCGCCCAAAAGGGTGTCCTGCTGCTGAACAGAAATGGCCTGACCACAAGCTGCACCACCAACCTGCAGATCCTTGCCCTGAATCTGGATAATGCTGTCCAGGGTAGCATTGACTCAACTGGTGCCACCATGTCCATTTCCGGCAAAGGAACCTTCCAGGAGAACAGTGCTGAACTGAAGGTTGATGGCAAGGCTGGTATCTCAGAGGCACATCTTAATGGCTTGTTCAAAGCCGATCTCTTCAATGCCAACACCAGGAACTTGGTGAACTTCCGTCTGAATGAAGATGGCCTGGTCCTCTCCAACAGCATAGCCGCATCCTACAATGAGATCCACACAGACACCACTCACTCTCTGAAGATCAACCTGGGATCACTGAAGTTCACCTCAGTGTCTGAAAATGTCATCACTGAGAGCAACTCCTACAAGCATGACATTTCCCTTGATGCAGAGAGATACATTTTGGCCATAAATGTGAACAACGATCTCAAGATCCTGGATGCCAACTTCATCAATAATGCCAAGTTCAATGCAGAGCCTTTCACGATGGCAGCCACTGGCCTACTGAAGGGAACCTATGGTGAAGAAGAGCTGAGACATACCTATCAGATCACCTTTGCTGGCAAGACTGCCTCTGCCAAGTGCACCAGCAACGGAAAACTCCTGGGCGCCCAGATGACCCACAGCTCTGAACTGGAGATAGTTGCACTGTCTGCCAAGTACAACGGAGAAGCTCGTTTCAACTCCCCAGTGCTGCGTCTCTCAGGCAGTGTGGCCACCGATGTGGTGCCCTTCAGGGTTACTGTTGATGGCATCGTCAACTCTGATGGGGAGCTGAGCCTGTATGGAAAACAGACAGGAGAATTGTACAGCAAGTTCCTCCTCAAGGCTGAGCCTCTTCACCTCACACATTCACTCGAATGCCGGGCCTCCTCCTCTCACCAGCTGGACAATGGAGTCTCCGTGGAAACCAGCTTCCAGAACAAGATTGACAGTCTTTTGGTTCCAGAGGAGCAGACCATCTCAATGAAGATGGAAACCAAGGTGAACAACCACGCCCTCAACCAGGAGCTCACTGCCTACAACAAAGCTGATGGAATGGGCATGGAGACATCAGGCACTCTCTCTACCAATCTTCTGAACAAGGATGGTGACAACAACCAAGATTTTGCCATCTCTGGTTTCCTGAAGTACGACAAGAACAGCGATAGCCACTTCATTGAGATGCCTCTCATTAATCACCTGCCAGAAATCATGGAACAGCTGAGCATGACTCTTCAGAGGCTGACAGGAAACACAATTGAGATGCTGGAAGAGGTTGATGCCAAGTACAGGATCAGGGCTACTTTCGAAGAAAAGACAAGTGATCTGAAAGACATCATTGAGAGCTTCGACATGAACATGTTCATCCAGGACTTGAAGAACTTCATCAACGCCATTAACCTTAACAAGTACGTGCAAAGTGTGCTTGAGGTTATTCCCACTGAGGAAATTACCAGGGTCTTAAAATCCATCTGGGATGCAATTGTCACTTTGGTCAAGAGAAACAACATTGTTGAAAAAGTGAATGAAATCTACGTGAAGGTTGAAGAGATTGTGGCTCAGTATGAGATTGAGAATATGGTTGAGGAAGTCATGAATAATGCTGTGGAGATGATGAAGCAATACAAGGTGAAGGAAGCAATGCAATCGGCAGTTGACACTTTGAAATCTGTTGACTACACACCACTGCTGGAGAAATACACAGAGATGCAGAACAAGCTTGCAGAGGAACTGAAGGCATTCGACTTCCAGCAGATGATGGATGACCTCAAAGAATATGTGGCTAGAATCCTTGAGAACATCAAGTCTATTGACTTTGAAAGCTATGCTGATGTGGCAAAACAAAGGCTTGTTGAGATGAGCCGTGTACCTTGCTTTGGTAAGCTTTATGGTGAGTTTAAAATCACTTCCCCAGAGCATAACATGGCAACCACAGCTGAGTTCCGGAACTCTACAACCACATCTGAAACCCCAGAGTTTAGCGCCACCCTCAACTCTCGGCTGACATCTACCTTTGACCTCTTGGCATACAACCTGGATGCCACTGCTCACATTGCTGCCCCTAAGAGGAACCGCCTGTCTCTCACTGAGTCTGTCAAAGTGAACCACATGTCCTTCTCTGTGGACCACCAGGGAGACACAACCTCCTACGGTACCACAGGTCAGGCCTCTGTCAAGACAACCGTCAAGGCAACTACTGAGCCTTACACTGCTGAGTTTGTCAACAATGCCTTCCTTGCAGTAGAGAGTGGATTTTCCACCACCCTGGAGACCTCCTACAACCACAAAGTGAACATGCCAGTGGCCAACATCTTTAGTGAGACCACAATGACCCAGAAGACTGTTGCACAGCTCGAGGCTGGTACCATCACTGTGACATTGGGCAATGAGGCAAGTGGAAAATGGGCCATCTTTGAGTACTCTGAAGAGGGCACCCACAAAAGCGACCTGGAAATTGTGATGAACACCGAAACTGCCAAGACGACCTTCTCTGCTGTGACCAACAGTGACCTCCTTAAAATGAAGCAGAACATGAATGCTGAGGTCACACCTTTCTCTCGCATTAACATTGATGCACGTGCTGAGACAGAGACCTCCTTCATCAAGAGCAGCATCGTGGAGGTGAAGGCTGAAGCTCAAGTGGAGGAGCCCAAATTTCAGCTGACTGCCACCCACAACACTGAGATGACTGGTAGAATTGAAGGACTCATTGCCAACTCACTTGAATTTGAGGTCACACCCTTCGAGGTCCGTTTTGACTGCAAGAACAAGGAGAACTCAAAGCTCTCTCTCCCCATGAAGATGTCTGGAAAGGTTGACCTCCAGAATGACTTTGCTGTTACCATCAACCCTGCTGAGCAGAAAGCCAGCTGGACAGGCCTTGCACGTTTCAACCAGTACAAATATTCCCACTTCTTCACCATGGCCAACGGTGAGACGGAAATGCACGTCTTTGCAACCCTCAATGGTGAAGCTAACCTTGACATGCTGATGGTTCCCATTGACATTCCTGAAATGACTGTTCCTTTCATTGGAATGACCACCCCATCTGTGACTGGGCTGTCCCTCTGGGAAGATGCTGGTCTGAGGAAAATCCTGATCACCCCTCAGCAGACCCTCAGCCTGGACTCCAAGCTGAAGTACATGAAGAACCCTGAGATGATGACAGTTGAGATTGACATGGAGCCAATGTTCAATGTTCTGCGCAAACACCTGGAGCAGGGCAAAGACAAGGCTGCTGACATTCTCTCCACCTCTTACAACCAAGCCAAGGAGCAGTATGAGAAGCTTAACATTGAAGTGCCTCAGACCATCCCTGTGCCTGACTTCAGTAAAATCACCATGCCAACTCTGCGCATGCCAGCTGCCCTCCGGAAGATCCACCTGCCCAACATGCAGCAGACCCTCCTGATCCCCACCATCGGTGACCTGAACTACGAGTTCTCTCTGAAGACCTCCATGGTCACTCTGAATGCAAATGCTGATCTCCTCAACCAGGATAACATCATTGCACGCTTCAATGGCCAGTCTGCCTCTGAGTTCCCCATCCTGAACGCAAAGTCCTCTGGCACCTCAACCCTCAACATTGCTGATGGTATGAGCCTGGGCACCACACTCTCCTTGGAGCACGCCATTCTCGAGGGTAGCCATACTGGCACCATCACCCTCAACAAGGAAGTCACAGAGGCATCCATTGCAAATGTTGCCAAGATCAACCTGCCCTCAGTGGCTGTTGAGATCCACCAGGAGCTCACTGGAAACCCTGTGGAGGGTCTGACCATATTCATGTCCTCCCCAAGTGCTGGTCTTCTTGGAGTTCAGATGCAGACAAAGAGTGCAACCAACCTGAATGGCAGGCTTTACAGCAGATATCCGGTAAGCCCTCAAATATATTACCTCTATTTAAACAAATAATGAATATATTAAATATATATATATATTATTTATATGTATACATTTGTATAATGTTTTCCTCATGTTCTAACAATGTGTTTATTCTTCCTTGCAGTCTGAGCCTCAAACTGATGTGGACATTCTGGGCATTGAGATGAATGTTGTTGACTCCAATAAGCTGAACATCCAGACAAGCTGGAACATGGAGGTGCCACGTGAGATGCTTCTTAACATTAAGGAGAGAGTGCCAGAAATCACTTCTACATTCGACATCAAGGACATGATGATCGAACAAGCTGATGCTGCCTATGAAATGATCCACAAGTTCCAGGTTTCTCTTCAGCCTGCTGTTGAGTACCTCAAAGAACAGGGAAATGTGATGTATGACAGAGCAGCAGAGAAGATTGCTGATGTTGACCTCACTGAATTCAACAAAAAGATATCAGAAAATGCCATGATCCTCCTGCAGAAGTATGAGAAATTCCTCCAGACCCTGCTGAAGGCCGCAGTCACCTTCCTGGAGCAGACCAAATTCCAAGTCCCTGGTTACACTGAGAAGCTGTCTGTCTTTGAGATCTACAGAGAGATCAGCACCTTTGTTGGTGACTTTACTGAAGATGCCATCACAAGGATCCCAGAGATGCTGGCGTCCTACAGTGAGGCTGCAATTGAGTACATCAGAAATGTTGAGTTCACAATCCCTGGGTCCACCCACATCGTCAGTGGAAGAGAAATCTTGGATGACCTGACAACTGCTTTCCAGAAGATCCAGAGCCAAATTATCACCACTGTGAAGGATCTCAGCAACATCAAGCTGGAGACCATTGTGCAACAGCTCTCTGTGTTCATGCAGACCAGCATTGACACAGCAAAGGAATTCATCACCACTCTGGCATCACAAGATTTAAACCGTGTGTCTGCTTGGGCCAAGGATGTGTACGCCGATTTCATCAACTCCGGAATCTTCCGTGTCATCACTGATAAGGCCAGGGAAGCTATGAGTGTTGCTGAGCAGTACTACACTCAGCTGAAATCTAGGTTTGATGAGATCTTTGTCAACTTTACCTTTGAGCAGCTGAATGCAGACATTCAGGCCTGGATTCAGTCCATCATCGAGCGCCTGAATTACCTCCAGAACAACATCGCAGCGACCCTGCAAGAGGTTTCAAAGAAAGCCAAGGCTCACGTGACAGTGAGTTATGATAAGATTGATGTCACCATCCCTCTCCCCCTCAATCTTGCATAAATCTATGGACTGCTATCATGCTGTATCAAGCTATAACCTACTGTCTACTGAATGTGATAAAAACTGTCACCTACCTGCCTGAAGTGGCTTGAAATGACAGCAAATGTATTAAACAACCAGTATGCAATAAGAATATACTTCCACCTTACGTATTGCTGCTTTTGTGTTCTTTTTCTTTTGTATGAGGTTAATTTGCTGAGTTATTGTCTTTAGTCACAACTTACCCTTTCAATGTCTATCTTGTTATTCTATTTAAAAAAAAAAAACCCTGAGGGTTGAGTATTAATAAAGACCATTTGTACTGCACAAACATCCCCATTCCTTTGCCACAGCGGCACCATTTTCACCATACACACACCTTCATACACCATCACATAGTCACATCAAAATGATCAAAAATCACTAATTAGAAATATGCAAAAAAATAATACTTTCCCCAAAATCAGTTTGCTTAAAAAATGTCATCTCATGTAGTGCCTAATATATCCCCCCACCACAAAATGCATATTACTATTTAAGAGATATCACAGTAATAAGTGAAATGTTATAATATCTAATAGTCTAGACAGTAAAAAAAAGATCAGACATCACTTCAAAACGAAGCTAGGTGCATCTTTGACAGTGCACAAATGAAATGACTTTGAGCTAGATACAGATGAACCAAAAAGGTTACAACACATTAGCAGGGTAAAACTAACCTGTCTCACCATGGTCTAAACCCAGCTCACATTCCCTATTAGGGCATAAACAATCCAAACTTAGGTCAACTCTGCTTCACAATGTGAAAAGTAAATACCTCATGCATATAATTATGCTACACAAGTATATCTGGACCCTTGTGCAAAACTATGGAAGTGAAATAGGTCCATCAGTGCTGAACACTATGAGTTGTCTGTAGTGGTGTCATTTGTTGACAGTCGCTGTATAGCTTCATGCTCAACACACTTGGGGGGATGATACTGGCCTAACCATTGTTAATATCCACTTTGATGGGCAAGGGTTTGAATGTCTTGACTAATCTGCACTTGTCCTCAACTTTAAATAAATTGTGCAGAGGTTCTGCTCAAAGTTTCTGCCTGTTAACCGGGAGTTTTTCCTTGCCCCTGTCACCATTGTGCTTGTTCGACGGGGGTTCAGGCCCTGGGCTCTGTAAAGCGCATATTAAAATAAATATTTGAGGGCTCACACACACACACACACACACACAGAACGAGAGCGAAAGAGGGAGAAAGAGTACATGTGTTGTACATGTATCCACCTTTTAAATAAACAGTGGTTAAAAAAGCTAAGCAGCCTAGAAATCCATAGAGGTTCTCCTAAGCAACTTTGAATCCTTTGATCTTGAGCGTCTTGAGTATTATGGTTAAATGTGTAGGGACACAAAGAAGTAAACGTACACCAGAAGACGATATACTGTACCATCATACTAATCACAGAAACTACAGCTGAACCATAATTGATGTAAACCACTTGATGTCGCTGTTTGTTTTAGACTTAAATATTGGGTAAGCATGTTTT
This sequence comes from Clupea harengus, assembly GCF_900700415.2. Taxonomy (NCBI): domain Eukaryota; kingdom Metazoa; phylum Chordata; class Actinopteri; order Clupeiformes; family Clupeidae; genus Clupea; species Clupea harengus. The sequence continues at coordinate 18,511,314 of NC_045166.1, forward strand.
TTGTGTGCGCGACGATCAGTTAAGTAAATCACTTGTGGTGGTGGAAAATATCGAGGAGTGATTCCTAGCATTGTAATCCATGTTTTGTGTGCCATCCTGCCGGGCGCTGAGTCCAGACTAAATGCGCGTCTAAAAATAGAGAGGACAGATGACCTCATACTTAGTCAGTGTGTTCCTCTCCCACCCTCGATGGGCGCAAAGAGGAAACTGCTGAAACGCTGACTCAAAAAAAATTCCGCTTGCTTCGATTAGGGCAGGCTATCCGTTGACGGGCCTACCCGAATTTGGTCCTCGACAATAGTATGTCACAAACGCACAGGACAGGTGGTAATACATCTTTATACAGAATAAAAAAAATGTCATTAATGATATCCACCTTCCTGTTTTACATGTTTAGTTCACCTGTAAACTGCTAGAGCCTTTAAAAGGAATTCGTGCCGCTGAACTCTAAATTATTCCCTTAACCCTCAAGACATTCTGATAGTTTAAGGTTAATTTAATGAAAATATATCAAGGACCTAGTGAGCAGTCAATGAAACACATTTGAGTGATTGAAAAAACATGCAGTTGAGTTCATGTGCTGAGATTTCTCCAAATGTCAATATGCAACGTTATTCCACCTCTCTTCAGAAAAAATATTGTTATCACTGACGCAAATATAATTATCACTAATTATTCTGAATACTAAAAATCTATTATAACTCAATGTATGGAAGAAGAGTTAAACACTGGAATCAGACATGTCATGAGAACTGTTCAGAGGAACCCTTGTATTACCAGAATTACCTGGTGAAACAGGAGCACAAGTGCCATTGCAGAATGCCAGAGGAACACTTGGAGATCCTGATGCCTGGAGATCTCTGTGCCAGTACACTACACTGTACTTGAATATGCAAGATGTTATTTGGTAAACCTGTGGTGTTCTGGAAGACGAGACTGGTCGATAAGACTTTAAGAAGTAACTGTTTGGCCTTACAGACCAATAGTGTTTCTGGCATTACAAAGTCAAGGCCTGTGGCAAGACATGTACCAAATTCATTAGTTGTCCTGTTTTGCTGCTGTGGAGGAACTTGTTGTCTTGACAGTGTGACTGGTGTTGTGGGTAAACACTACACGATCTTGGAGCAGAAAGTGATGTTTATTGTGTGCATATTTAAACTGAATGAACTTTCCAGCAAAACATTGAACCGAGACACCAAGTCCGACAGAGATTAATGAGATTTTTCATTTGAACTATTTGTAAACTCAACTTTATGTTGGCTAATGTGTTAGATTTAGAGTTTATTAAGGTGTTTCTCAAAGTCAAGCAAGGATCCTTAATGGCTGTGTTTCAAGGATGCTACATCATCGAATCCTGCCGAAGGACTGTTCCGAGGATCCTTCTAATTCTACCAAGGACCAAGTCCTTCATTCAGAGAATTTTCAAGGATACCATGGGAGTATCCTCTGTGATCTTGAAGCACCCACAATCCTATGTGCACATACCAGAGCCTTTAAACAAAAGTGCGGAATTTGAAGGCGGGACCTTTGCAATGATGAACACCTGCACACTAGCGAGACTGTTCCATTATTTGTTCTCCGAATGCTAGGAAGGAGTCTTGTCTATCCTCTGAAGGACCTGACTTGGAAGGACCCATCCTACCAAGGAAGCATTCTTGACTTTGAGAGCCTCTCTCTCACTCTTCGGAAGATGAGGTCTTCCTGTTTTTTTTTCCTTTTTCTTAAAGTCTGCTAATCCACCGTTAGTCACCTTTGATTCAATCAGCATTACTTGTATAACATGTGTTCAAACACAGTTGTGCAATGTAATTACTTCAACAAATTTAGACTATGCCTCAGTGTGTGTTGTGCTTTTGTATCCAGGAAATGATAACATCAGATTAATTCAATGAAATCTGGTATAGCAGCCCTCTTTCTCCATGACTGCAATTAAAGGCAAAATTGCACTTGTTAGTATTGATCACAGAAAGATTCGATCTCACAGAGCACGGCACAAATCCATATCTCTTTTTTAAGCCTCTGTTCAGGATTTACAGAGTGAAAAGCTGCTAAATGGTTTTGGGACTGTCCTTGCAGTGCTGTTTTTTTCAGTGAAATTCTGTCTGATGCGTTGGTAATAAATCGTAATAATTTTAAAGGACCATCCTCACAAGTAGCCTCATAAACACAACGATGAAAGTTTTGTATAATTTGTCTGGGTCAAGTAACAGCCTGTACTTGGCAAAATTACCCTCAGCCAAACTGCATAGTAAGAGAAAGTTTCCTCTATGTTGCATCTCAATGTGGTGATACAACAGACATTGGACTGATTAACAATATTCGCCAAGAACAGGCATTCATTGTGGTATTGCTCTAGGAACACCATTTTTTAGACAGACACTCCCATGATTGTTGATATTTGTGTGTATGTGTGCCAGAACTGGTCAACAGCTTTGACCACTTGAGTAACGCTGTAAGAGTACCCTATGACCATTCATTTTGTTGTGTGCTTTAGATCTGACTAGTTCCATTCTACTCTGCTTTCAAAGCCCAAAGGAAGAGATCAAAGCAAAATAGTGCACGGGTGTTCATTGGACACTCTGTTCCTTTCCTGAATGTAAACAAAAGGGTCAAGGGCAACTGTGTCATGTTGGGAAAGAATGTGACTTTTAAGTCAATGGCCATGAACCCCCCCCCCCATCTGATGTTGGAGTAAATGGGAAAGAGTGGGGCCTGCACTCTTTTTGCACAATAAGTGACCTCCCGCTGGGCTTGCAGGGAGCCGGAGAGAGGAGAAGAATGAGGGGATGTTGCCGTAATGTCTGCCGCTCTACTGTCTGCATGTACAGCGCTGTCAGTCAATGACTCGTTCATGCCGCCCACCCCTTTCAAGCCTCTTAGCTGATCAGGGTTACATAATCTTCTGTAAAATGCTCTAGGTAAATCTCAGGATGACGGGTTCACCTAAGCATAAATTAGCTGGAAAAGGGTTGGGCTTCAGACACATCCATCCACACAACTCAGTTTCAAAAGGCCATGTGACTGTTTATTTGTGGTGACTGTGGTGACAGTTGTGTTGTGTGCACAACAGTGGCTTTTATAAAATAATATAAATGATTGCCTTATTCATCATTTATTATGTAACTATGGTGTTGGCATCCTTTTTGAAAGACATATGGTCTGGCTCATAGGCATAGACTGTGTTGGTGTGTGTGTGTGCTCATTTATTTTCAAAAAAGACAAGAGGAGGGTGGAAGGGGGGAGTTGTAATCTTGTTGATAAACACTTCTTCATTAGTTACCATTGGACCATATGGGGACCTGTTCTGTGTAATATCCTCCTTCCCTATTATCCAAATTAACTGAAGAGAGATTGGATTTCTTTTGTTTGCATCTCTCATGTAATTGCATTAGAGGTTGAAATGTCTTACTTAGGTTATTTTTTTGCCCCATGCATTAAGGTTTCAGAACTGTGTGTTCAGTTTGTTAGCTGTTTTGTTTCATATTTCATAAAATATACACTCCACAGGGAAACATAGTATTAAACGTACAGCACCAGTCTCTACTTCTGCACCTGTGTTTACACAACATATCCCACTATCAAGCCCTTATTTTGTAGTGCACAGAGGAAAGATTTGAACACTAACACTAATAGTGTCAGAGGGGTTGTCACACACACACACACACACACACACACACACACACACACACACACACACACACACACACACACACACACACACACACACACACACACACACACACACACACACACACACACACACACACACACACACACACACACCTACATACCAAAGGAAATGTTTTCATTTCCTCACACAAGTCTCTAGAACTTGGCCAAAATGACCCAGCTCAAGAGAGCTTTCCTACAGTTCCCCCTGTAAAGCAGTTTCAGTGGACCACACCTACATTCTAAAAAGATATCAGCACCGTTTTGAGTGCTCTATGAGTAGAAAAGTAGTGCTATATAAATGCAGTCCATTACCATTTACCGTTGACACCTATAAATGCTGGTACATTTGAAAAACAAGCTAATCAAACTAACATGCTCCTTGAATCCACAGTGTGTGAATGCAGCTCCAGGTTTGTCCAGACTTGTCCAATGACTGGGAACCTCATGACAGGCTGTTCGGGCTGTGGAACATGTGGATGCAGCTTCCCTCACCACATGTCCACCACATGCTCATGACGAGTCTGAAAACTCCGTTAGATACGGTAGTTATGTAACAGGAAGCCCTGAAAACTAAAGGAAACTTTCAATTAGGTTATGTTGATATAGGAGGAAAGACACAGGCAGCTAACAAATTGTTGTACGTGAAGTCACAGTGTAGTAAACCGAAATCCTTGTGGATGTTTGTTTTTGTTCATGGTCTAAATAGAAAGCTGTCACTCTGTGAATCATTAAAAGTGCTCTCATGCTTGAAAATGCCATCTGCTTTAGACATCAGTGCTTTCAAACTATCAAGTTGTGTTTTATATTATGGTTAATTCAGAAGCATCGCCTAAAACATTTCAGAAGGAGGGAATCTTCAGGAGGTAAGGTGGTGAGGAATACAAACCCCCTTGAGAGAAAAAAATAGGCAGTCTGTTTCTGGTGAGTCAGGGGTATTATTTCTGTTGATCACTTCGTGTCCAGAAGATAAACAAAGCCTTGCACCTATGTCAGTGTGAACATAAAATTCACATAAATTCATGTAAATAAACAATAAATATGCCATTATTTTTCTCATTTAAGTTGCAGTTGAAACAGTCTAATTGAAAGATTCCTATGACATTCAAGAGATTACAGTGGTGATGAATCAGAATGGTTTCAAATACACAGAGGCCTCATTCTTTCAAAGGTCCATAATAGTGCAGCTTTCTGTTACATGCAGTAACACTGGTGTCATGCTGTATGTAAATAGTCATGCAAAAGCTTTAACAAGAACGTTGTGGAATTAGTTTTGTTAAGCTAGGAGATGTGTTGTAATCTAAACTACATTGTTATTTGGCTATCTCATGAACTCTGCCCAACTGACACAATAAATACCTCTAAATTGGATAGTGAACGACAGTTTTGTCAGAAAAGAAATGAGAGTGGATATTTCTGTAAATGGTAATAGGTTTGAGAAACATGGGTCCAGAATTGCAATACAGTAATTTTAGGCTTGTCACACAAACCTAGTGGTTATTATGTAAGGGTCCTATCAGTCTGGAAAGCTTTGTTTATTTATAGTACATCAGACATAACAGTTGAGTAAGTGGACAAAGACATTGGTAGTCATGCACATGAAGGAAGATAACACTGCCCTGAGAGATCAGTCAGACTTAAAACAAACCCCAGTCATTCAGTTTCCCCGTTTATCCAAACCACATCACCAGACTGTTTATTGTTTACTTGGGTTCTTATTTCCGGCAGGTGTTCCCAGATGCTATTTCCGGTGTTTGTCAATATCAAATAACATAGTTTATGTAACAATATGTAAAAGATATAGTCCTTTGACTGAGCATTTCAAGTATAATGAATTTGGTCTTTGAGTACATTTCAGCAATACATTTAATCATGTAACATGTAAATCACAGATTTGCCCAAGCGTTGTATTATAGAGGTACAACTAGGTTAATGCAGTTCTGTATAGATTTATGACACCCTATTGTAGACCATACATATACTTAGTGCAAAGGTCACTTAGCTGTAAGGTTTTATGGAATCTGACTGTTAGTATTACAATTCTTTGTCACAGAATTATAGCTTCCAAAAATTGCCCAACATCCTGTCGGAAGGACCAATCACATTTAATGGTAATACAAGTGGTCTTTATTCAGGCAATTTAAATTAAGGACGTTTCAGTTTTTTTTTTTAAAGTCCATGTTGATACATCCACAGAGGATACAAAAGTATTGCACTATAAAAGTGTTCTTAGTGTGGCACATAGCAGACAATGGTTGACAAGTTGCAGTCAGTTTTCCAGCAGGCTTTTGCTATGCTAGAACTTGGCCTAGGCCTGCTATGTGATCATAAAACATGAATGCCTTTAACTTGCAAGAGCAGCTTTGGAAAAAAAAACAAAAAAAAGAAAGAAAAAAGTCCAGTGAAATAAAGTAGTGAATGGTTTTGTTTAATTCAGAAATCCACTAACATTAGGCTTCAATTACTTGAAGAAGGCTAGGCCTATAGGCAGCATAATTGTCGCAGACAATATTTCATTTAAACAATATTTACGGTCAACAAAAAAGGTTGTTTAACACATGTGCATCCACCCTCCCACAAATAGTAGCCTACAGTATTTTCTGTCAGAGTGTTTTTACAACACCAGCCATACGAAATGGTTCAGTAGAGTGCCACTTTTACTGTTTTGTTCCCTGTTCGGAATTAGTAGGCTACATTGGCCCATACCCCATGCGCCTCACTTTCTTGGCACATAAAACAAAGATTTAACAACAAGAGTCCTGATGCTGTCTCGAAGTAGGCCCAGTGCCGTTTAACAATTTCCCCCTGACATCATTACTCCGTACACAAGGAGCCTTGTGAATAGGCGGGCACCAGACAGGACGTGGCAATAATAGTCAGAATCGTTCAGGCAACGAGCTTTCATTGTATGCTTATTTGGCTATTCAGTAAAGTCCTCACAATAGCAGACAACAATTTGTGCAACTACCAGCTGGGCTTGGTCGCTTCTGTAGAGCGGCGCGTGTAGCGGTCTCGAACACCTCGCGTACACCGTCTTTGGTTTTGGCTGAACACTCCAAATAGTCGTACGCCCCGATGCGCACGGCCATGGCTCTTCCGTCCTCCGTTTTCACGGGCTCTTGTTTCATCCTTGACAGCTCGTTTCTTACGTTCTCGTCGTTCCGTAAGTCCTTTTTATTAGCCACTAGAATTATGGGGACGTTTGGGCAAAAGTGTTTGACCTCTGGCACCCACTTTTCAGGAATGTTTTCAAGGGAGTCTGGACTATCCACCGAAAAACACATCAGTATGACATCAGTGTCCGGATAGGACAACGGCCGGAGCCTGTCGTAGTCCTCTTGTCCAGCAGTATCCCACAGAGCCAGCTGCACTTGTTTGGAGTCTACCTCGATATCAGCGACATAATTCTCAAATACAGTTGGGACGTAGACCTCTGGGAACTCGTCCTTGCTGAACACGATTAAGAGGCATGTTTTCCCACAAGCACCGTCTCCTACCACGACCAATTTCTTGCGAATATCTGCCATGGCTAGAGTCGCATTCAACTGAGAAACACTGACTATTACAACAAAGGCAACAGTTGGTTTGGTTGATGGAAAACGTGTTCACTCCTTGGGTTACTCAGTAGCTTCGTTTTCAGACCATCCCAAAATGTAGACAGCTGTAGGCTACACATCGACGTACTTGCACTCGCTCGCTTTATAACGGATCGAATGCTTTCTTAATATAGCAATCCAATCGGAACTATGGAAGTGATGTCACCCTTTACAAAAGCAACAATGATTGGTCCCTAATATTGTCGGAGGCGGGGTTATCATTGTGACAGCCATTTGAACTCTGGGATATGTATGCGTGAACCAGAAGGCTGTGCCTCGAGGAAGACAGTTCACAATCAGTATCATGATTAGGATATATTATCTAGCCAAAGAAAATAAATATGAATACAAACAGTTATTGAAAGCCACAATAACAAATATTAACACTGACGTGGAACATTCGACATTTGAGACATTCAACTTGACAATACTGAAAGTAGGCTAGCCCATTAATTGAGAGAGTGGAATAATTGTACACGGGATAGGTGATGGCCTATATTAGCTAAATGAAGAGATGGTGGTAATGTCAGTTTGAAAACATATTGCTTTGGGGTGTGAGTAAACAACTATAGCTAAAGGTGAGGAACTTTGAGGTCTAAACAATCTTTAGGTTAAGATTATATAGGGGTTTAGGAGATTCGACCTGCACCAGTCAAGAGCAATTATACATACGGAACGTGAGCATGAATCAAAATGTATCTTCCACATCAGCCCTGGGCCTACACAAAGTTTTCGCATGTTAACATGATTTATGTATTTTACGTACTTGCAAAAATATATTTTTGTATAAAAAGTCAAGTAATATTGCAGACAGTAAAAAAATGTGCATTCATCTTTTAATATAATTGTTTGTTAAACTGCCTGGGGCACAGGCCAGGACCAAAAACAGAAAATCTGTTGATATGCAGATGCGCATCTCTGGCCAAAGTTCACATGCTCACGAACGGGCCTTTTGTTCTTCCTGGTGCCGATCGAAGCCCACGTTGGCGAAAAAGTACATTTGATCTATGTTCTTCAGGTTAATTGATAATGTTTAAGCGAACCTGACATTTTAGTGCGCAGGTCTAGCCTACAATATGCATTCAGTCTGCGGGGAGGGCACTAGCGTGATACTCCAAACTCCTACATAGCTAGCACGTTCAAACCTAAATCATTAAAACACCGATCTCCACGGAAACAAAACAAAATAGCTGGATTGTCGACAACAGGGTCTATTCAAACGTCGGTCTTCAGCGAAAAATACTGCGTGTAAGTACTAAGGATATTGTAATTGGTGCCATATTATACATAATCTGGAGGTATAACGTGGATTATTGCTTTGGTCGCTGAGTATTTCCCCCTTTTGTTTAGCGGGTAAGGCCCCTCTGTTTAGAACTTGGAGGGGGGCCATGTTGTTAGTGAGTGGTGTAGTTACCCAGCAGCGATGGTGTTTTGTTAATGCTCTCCAGACGGCATTTGGGTGATGCTCTATCTTTCAACGCTGTACATACGGCCTAGAGATATGTTCTAATAGCATGTGAATAGCTTTTAACTGGATACATTTTAATATATCATTTTAAGTATTTAACTTTAAAAGGTAAGATGCTTCGTTGTTTTATTAACAAAGCTTGCTGTATCTGCCCGACATAATCTAGCCATGGAGCTAACGTTAGCTAATGCTGTGTTGTTGGTATGCTAGATTCAAAGCTAATGTTACCGAGCTAAACTTGATTTGCCTGTTCACTAGCTACCTCGCTTGCTTACTGTCCTCAACAACCATTCTTTTTAGAAGCTAGCTTACATTCTCCACTCATTCTAGTTAGCTTACCTTTGAATTAGGCCAAGCTCGTTTACTGAATGGGTGATGTTCATTTAAACACGTTATATGTTCATTCTGTATTATGTTAGCATTAGCTGTTGCTAGGGCAAATAAACCAGTTGGTTAGCCAGGTAAGGTTAGGCTTTGCTTGCTGGCTAGCGTTCGTTAGGTTTTAGCGGCGGCAGCAGTTATTAGGTATGTAGAATCATGGCTGAAGCCACATAGCGAACATGGATATCAAGTTAGCTATATAGGTGGGTTTGTAAGTAGATACCATTAGCTACGCACATTGTCTTGTTTCGTGTCATGAGAGAGAGTGCTAGCTAGCGATTTGTAAAATATTGCTAGCTAGTTGACGTTAGCTGATGTAACGTCAGCCTGGCAGAGGTACCTAGCAAGCACTTTAGCTTTTTATCGGAAATGTGATTCTTCCCCTCATTAATGCTCAATTGTGGTAATCAAGGCTAGTCCGTCATTTAGTTTGGTCACTGGCTAACTACCCGGAGTAGCTAATTGATTTTTTTTCTTTTAACGCGGTAGCTACCTTTGTTTGCTTTTCTAACTTGGATAGCTAGTTCGCCTGCTTACATTAACGTTACCTGGCTGAAAAGCAAGCACGACCAGCTAGCTGGCTAGGAAGCTTATTTCTGTCGTGTAGATAGATATGTAACTCGCTAGCCAGCCAGCTAGCTAGCTAATTGTTATCTGCAGAGATCCAACTCGCCATTTTATTTTGAACCATCTCTCAATTTGCCCATTGATCCCTATATAACGGTAGTGAAATTGGCACATAGCACATCGGCAGTAAGCCATCCAGAAAACCGTGTTATTTGACCTGCTGATGATTGATTTTACTCGATTAACTTGTGATCAGATTTTTAGCTCAACAATGCTCTGAACTGGCCTAGCTAATGTTGGCTACTATTGTATACCAGCTAACGTTACTTATTTAGCTGCAAGGTAATAACCAAGATATTTAGTTCTTAGCTGCATAGGTTATATCACCGTAATGAGTGTTAACTATTTCAGTGATGGCCAATGTTTACACTTAATATAAGATAAGTTGACATTTGCGTTCAAACCTTATACTGAAGCTAACATATTTGCAACTTAATGTTGACAGCATGTCTTAAGCGAAAGCATTTTACCCCCTTGTTGGTTAGCCAACCTTGCTAGCCGTCAACATGCCTTCAGACTGAGCTGGTGCAATTTCATTTTTTTGCTTTTATGCTCATAACACAGCAAACATAGCTGTAGTCGTGAAGTCCTTGGTTTGGTTTAAGTTGGGCATATTTTGTCAGATTCAGCTCTGAAGATACAATGTAACGTTAGGCCTGCTAGGCCAAATTGTCGAAATTAGTCAAAGGAAAGGCTGTCTCTTGTGTCCATTATTGTAAACCCTGAAAGTCCGAAACAGTTGGTGTAGTTGATATTAGGTTGTAGTTCGCTTGGGTAGGGCAGATACTCTGTTGCATACAGTATCTTTTTCCTGTTCTCTAGTTTAATGTGGCTATTATTGGAGCCTTTTTCGAACTGTTTTCTGTCGTATTTATTTATTTATTTAGTTATGTATGTATGTATGTATTTATGTAGAGAAAGAATGAGTGCTCTACAGCCCATCAGTGTGTGTGTGTGTGTATGTATGTATGTATTTATGTGTGTGTGTAATCAGATGAAACTTTTTTCAAGAGAACCTTTTCTTTCTCACCAGGTTTCCCCGTGGAATGAGCGTTCCATGCAGCATCCTAGGTATGAATGACGTTGCCTGGCAGGAGACAAGAGGCGGGATGCTGCACACAAATGGTGCCCCTGAGACTGTAGGGGTGAGGGTACACAGCGGTGCCTCCTTGGCCGCCGTCAGCGTCCAGGGCCCTGGCGGCACACACCCTCTGCAGGGCATGGACAGAGGGACCAACCCCACTCCGGGCACACCACAGCCACCCCTTAGCGGCCGCTCCCAGGACGACGCCACCGTCGGGTACTTCTTCCAGAGGCAGCCTGGGGAACAGCTTGGGGGCTGCACCACGAGCAAACACCGCTGGCCCACTGGGGATGGCAACCATGTCGATCAGGTATGACTTGGCCGCAATGTCAGTTTTGCCCACAGTTATGAATAGTGTATAGAAATATCCTGAAACTACAGGCAATTTAACATGGACAAAGCAACAATTATGTCCACCATGTCCATTATGGGGGCTGGGGAATACATACTCTAACCAGCTTGTGTGTAGAATAAGTTGGTCCCTTGCTGATACTGGAGTAAGAAACAGAATATGGCTACAGAGGGTTGTATATCAGAAAGGTCATTCTGGTTCCTTTTTTGAGATCCTTTGGTATTCACAAAACAACTTCACAGAATAACTCAGAATAACTCCAGACCTCATTGGGATTTTTCACTGATGGTTTCTGTGGTGTCATTTAAAGCGACAGGCGTTCTCCCTTGAAATCTTCTCACTGTGTCACAATGAACATATTGCTCTGTACTCCTCTGCTTTCCAAGCGCTCTCATCTTTATCTAAATAAATCGGATGACTTGGAGGATGATTCAGGGGCCAAAGGAATATGCTTAAACTGGGAGTTAAAAACAGTGACGGAGTGAGTGAAAACTGAGACTGTGACCAAGTGCTGAGCAAAGTTCTAAAATTACCTAACTCTGAAGATGAGATGGTAGCGACAAGAAAGTATCTCTTTCTTTTTTTCAGCTTCTGATTTTTAGTGTTTGAAGTTTTGCTAATTCTGCTCTGGATTTAGAACAAATTTCCTCGCCTGCCAATGTTGTCATGGCAAGAAAGGCCTCATATTCTAGTTGTATATGGCAGTTATGTTGTGATCCTATCCGCACAATCAAAGTTGTTTTCAAATGGTGAGACCACTGGAGTCCCTGAAGGAAATCATGTACAGCGACTGTTTTAATCTATACGGCTTTTGGTATGTGATTGCCTGGCATGTGTCCAGCAATGTGATTTTTGTTTCTTTTTTAAGTATCTGTGTCACTGATTTCACCACCCCCCATTAAACAAAGCTAACAGGGAGGACTGCTATCTCATGTCAGCACTGACAAAGGAAGGGAACTCCCTAATGTGTAAGCATATGGCCTTTCATTCTTAGCCCACTGCTTCACCAAAGCCCAACAGATAGGAAGTAAATAGCTCGTATATACATTTTCCCCCCATTTTGTTTTTAGCTTCACAAACCGGCCTCTTTCCCTTCCTTGTCTAAAGATTCCTTCAAGGGAAAACGACAAATTGATTGCTGAATATGTTGGAGGAGTCTTTCAGTGACTATTACAGCCTTATTACTTTAAATTAAATTGTTTAAAATATATAATGTCTGTCTTTGCTATACTGTAACTATACATTCTTAATTTGTGAGCAAATGCAAGTAGAAATCATTATTTGTACACAGATGTTTGTGGTGTATTGCAGCTCACAGTATAGCCTATTTGGAAAAAAATATGGCTGATTGTATCTAATGAATTATACATGGAGTAGACTACAGCTGCCTAAATTACAAAATTAATGTCACAGGTGAGGTTAAGGCAAACTCACAGACTAGTCCTCCATTACCCTGGCAACAGAAAAGGGAACTCAAGTGATTTATTAAGCCTATGATTTATGTGTATTATAGTCATAAAACAGTGCCCTGGAACATATACTGTTGGGTCTAAAAGTCTGACTTCACTCCCAAAAGGCTTTCAATTCACAACGTTCACTTTTGCCATTTCTCAAACAAGGTTACTACAGACTGACTTTTTTCACTGTTATACATAGCTAATCTTTTAAGTATTCACTGACAACCCAATAGAGTGGGGTAAATGGTGGGCACACTTATAAACCAATCACAGGTTGATCTCTGGCTGAGAGAGATTTAAAGGGTTCCGTAGAATTTGAGTAGCCCCACCTTTTCGGTCTACTTCTACAGTATCGTAGAAAGTTCCCAGCATTTTGCCTTGTTAATCTTCTTTAAATATTACCAAAGATATTTCACAGAGTGTGTGGTGGCGGTGGAAGAATCACTTCTTGATTTCACTTTGCTTATTACTGTTTTGGCACAGCTTTAATGCGGGTGTTCTGCAGGAAAATGAATAGTGTCTCATGCAGCTTGGGCCTGATGGCAGTCTTTCCATATTCTGGAGATTGAAGAGGCCCTATTATGCTCATTTATGATTTTCATCATTTTATTTTGGGAGTTTACTAGAATAGATTTACATGTTCCAAAACCACATTTTTCTCATATTGTATCTTTCTATTCACCCGTTGTCTCAAAAGCTCTGTTAAGCGTCCAGTATGGATGACAAATTGGTCGTTGTGTGCACCAACACAACGCCATAACCTTTTATGCCAGCACTTGGTGCACGTGTGAGTCGCTGCAGTCTTCTCCTAAACAATATGTGTCGCTGCCGAGAAAGATGGCATCTACACCGCTGGAAAGTAAAATGCGCCGATTTAGAGCACAGTAGGATATACATGACCGTTAACTGTATCACCTGTGTTCATTTGTGGATTAGCTGCTGGAAGCAGGATAAGAAGAGGTAATGTGCTAAATGGAGCACAGTGAAGTAGCCTAGGCTAGACATGACAGTCTAAGTTCAACTGGATCACCTGTTTTCATATGTGGATTAAACTGGACAAGTCCTAAAAGTTCCTGGCTATATGCGCTAGCTGACAAAAATTGGGAAGTGCACAACCAGCCAAATTGAAACCAAATGAGCCAGCAGAAATGGCGTCATTTTTGGCATGTGCCGCCATGCTTATAGACTGGAACGGCAGGTACATATTTCGCTGTAGAACTCCTGTGTCATTAAGCCCCCCTGCTGATGAGCCCAGTGTGCTCTGATTTGGTCAACTAGGCAGGCAGTAAGGATTGTGTTACGAGATTGCATCATCTTGTCACAAAGGAAAAGGGCTGGAATAAGTGGTTTCTGTGGGAGAGAGTTACTCATGTACTTTGGGCTCTATTAACTTAGTAGACCGTTTACATGCACAAAAAGCTATGTAACACACACAAAAGGAAAGGGATAAATTGGTAAATAGGTTCCCTCTAGTCACAATACCTCAACCCTATTTAACACCTTTTGGGAACATTAGAAAAAGGAAAGAAATGAACATACTTGGACATTTCAAATGACACTTCAGTGATCTATAAACAAAGTCGTAATGATGAGAGATCTAAACTTCAGCAAAAGCTATCGATTTCAGTGTCAAAGGTGTTTTGTGGTGCTCAGACGTCAGAAATGGCAGAACTTTTTCGGAAGCACTGTTTAAAACTGCAGTAAGGGAACTTGTAGGCTTTCTAACAAGATACAAAAAATGGCATTAAGTAATGAAACGAACGCTCTTGGCAGAATCAGGCCACTGAACCAGCCTGTAAGCCAGCTCACCTAAACTATTTGTAGATATTGTATGTACAAGTATGGCACTAAATCTCACTGTACATGTCAGTATGTGTACATTACAACTTGGCACGGTCTGAATGTAACCCACAGACCGGTGATAACCGTACAGCCTGAAAGGACAACAGTAATTATTGACTCTGTTTTCCTCCCTCCCCAGGTGCGTGCTCAGGATGAGATGAACTACGATTTCCAGGCCCTGGCTCTAGAGTCTCGTGGGATGGGCGAGGTAGGTTACACACGGAGCCTGAGGAAAGTGTGTGTGTGTGTGTGTGTGTGTGTGTGTGTGTGTGTGTGTGTGTGTGTGTGTGTGTGTGTGTGGTGTGTGTGGTGTGTGTGGTGTGTGTGGTGTGTGTGGTGTGTGTGCGCGCGCCTTTGAGAGCCAGACACAGTGTCAGGAAGTCAGCATTATTGTGTGTATCCAGCCATCCCTCTGTGGCAAGTGTGATTCATTTCCCTTGCACAAAGGGTAATATTTCCTTCTTGAAAGTGATTTAATAGCTAGCCTGCATTGGATGCTGTGGAAAGAACCTTATTGGTTCTGCCGTCTCACCAGGTGTATTGCCAAGGGGCTTTCACCTCCTAAAAAGCATTTGTTTTGTTGTTGTGTCTGGAGATAGAACTGAATGATAAAGAATTATCATTGATCTTTACGTGGGATCGTCAGATTTGCTTTTCATGGCTTTACTCCCTTGGGGCTTTTGGTGATGCCTTTGCAATTGGCAAGGAAATTAATTTGTCATGTTGAAATTTCAATTTGGCATTAAATAAACCAGATTGTTAATGGGATAGTGCTTCTGTTGTGTGTTTTCTCGAGGGATTAAAAAATAAAACTGGTGCTCTTGTTTTTGAAAGCTGCTGCCAGCTAAAAAGCTGTGGGAATCGGACGAGCTGCCCAAAGATGGAAGGAAAGGGATGCTCCTGGGAGAAGAGTGGAGAGAGAACGCTTGGGGATCCTCCCGTAAGACCCTTTTATTTATTCACTACTTTTCTTATTTATTTACCTTGATTATAGGTAGCCAATAGGTGATTTCATACCTACACTTATATCCCTATTCTAACTGTTAACATACAGACAGTATCTACTTGTATGAAAATGTATTGCAAGATTTGCCTGGTCTAATGGGGAGAGCGCAACATTAGCGCCCAACAAGCACCAATGGAGTTTACATTTCTGTGGCGGTTACTGCGCTATTCTGGTGTGTAAAATATGGGTGCTATTCATCTTTGAAAAATACTTTGGTTGTCTCATGATATATGGGGGACGATACAATATTTTTACAAAATTATTTCTCCCCTATATTATCTTCCATAATTTGTTCTCCTTCCTCTCTTCTCCTCCATCATTTCCTTCCTCATCTTCCATCAGACCACTCCGTATCACAGCCCATCATGGTGCAGAGGCGACCTGGCCAGGGTTTCCACGGGAACGGTGATGCCAACTCGGTGCTGTCCCCGCGCTCGGAGGGCGGCGGCCTGGGTGTCAGCATGGTGGAGTACGTGCTCAGCTCCTCCCCCGGTGACAAGATGGACGGACGCTACCGCAACGGAGGCTTCGTAAGTCACAGGGCGTCCTCCTGGAATATTCTGTTAACTTTACCGCAACATAACTTAAGTCCCATCCCTGCAACTCATGCCAGTCTGGTCCCCCAAATGAACCACAGATATACATCTGCTGCAGTGTCTCTCAGCTTTGTTCCCTCGGACCCACTGCATTGGATGTTTTGGGTGCTTCTCTGACCCACCTGATTCAATTCATCAGCTCGTCGCATCTTCGATTATTTCAGTCAGTTGTCATTAGTTCCGTATGCAGTCAGAGTGAAGAAAAGCCAGGCTGCCGCAGACCCCCAGAAAAAAGCATGCGCGCCCTAGCTGACCACTCTTGTTTTTGATCACACACTGGTGTGCATACATTGACCTCTCTCTGTAAATGGGAAAGATGGTGGCTCAAACCTTGCCATACACAATTCCATCCAATCAACACGTTGCTTTGAGAGCACAGAAGGGAAGGGTGTAATTTGATTGGCTGTTGACCTCAAATATCTACAGCCTTTTATCAGAATCTTACCTACCTACACAGTGTTTCCCCTACCGTTATATTAGGGGGGCGCCCCGCCCCCCCAACGGCACCCCCCGCCCCTCCTGGAAGGTCAAGTTCATTTTGTTCAATTTTATTTTCTATAAAGCGCCAGATCACAACGGAAGTCATTTAAGATTACCTTTCCTATAGAACAGGTCTATAGCTTGTTATTTTATTAAACAAAATAAATAGCCTTATGTTATTTATCTTATTTTACACGACGGCAAGTCATTTCTGTCTTTACATGGTCGCGCGATTACAATTCTCTGCTCTCTGTATCACGCATGGCGGAGTTCCGCCACTATGCGCACAAACACACACACAGACACGTGCGCGCACACACAGGTGAGCACGCTCCCACCAGCGGACAGAATTGGGCTTAAGAATCAGTGCACAGCTACGGACACTTAAGCTTTAAAAAACACATTTCCAGGCGTTCATGAATCCAGCGATCTTTTCCTAGGTAGGGTCGAGAAAGAGGCCTAATGAGAATGGCTACAACAGACGTGGAAACAGAACGTACGCCCATGTCCGCACCGAAAATTCAGAAATAGATCTGGCTTCCATTTTTTTTTTATCATTTTCCGCGAGTTGTGCGTGGCCCTTTTTACATAGATTCTGGTAATACATCTATGACATGTAATGAACATTATTTATTTTGCTGTGAATAATGAAGGAAGCAATACATCTGATTATTTCCCAAACCCTCAAGAGCTGTTGCCATGGAGATTTAACGTTACTTTCTGTTTGAAGATAAGGTAGCAGCTAGTGTTGAAGAATGGATGACTTTAAATTGGACGACTTTAAATTAATATATGAAATTGAACATTAACACCTATACGGATAAAATAAATAAACATGGTTAGAAAAACAGATTGATAAGCATAGAATGAGAACGGCAGAAACACAGGCCGGACGTTAGATGACAGGACAGATCATAGTTTTTTTTCGTCATATGAAGGCTGAGACATTTATAACATTTTATTCAGTCTTACTGATGGTCCTTTTGTAATGCCAACATGTGCACTTCGTTGTGGATGAGTAAAGCCTATTCTGCTACATTTTTGTAGTCCTGGTAATCTTTTGTTTGGCATATTGGTGAGGTTATTAAGAGGACCATTTCTCAATCGTTTTGTTCTTGATGAATTAATGTTTGTTTATTAATCAGTTATTTTTCAACAAATAATTCAATTATAATTACAAAGAGGACAATTTGCAACTTTATATCCCAACTTTCACTTGTTTTCGGCAATTTCATTGCAAAAAACACCTACAAATAAAAACTTTCATCGGAACTTTTTGGAAAAGCTCCTGCGAAATCAGGAATTTTAGGCTGCAAATATCTCAAAACATTTTCTTCCAGAAGGCCAAAAAGGTAAACTGCAGTGACAAAAGCTGCACACTTTGGGGATAATTGTCTTAAAAAGACATGTTCCGATGTTTAGTTCAATGTACAGTTAAAATAATTGTTCAGTTGTTATATTGACTGCTGTCATTAAAAGAAACACATGAACACCATGATTCCTTTAAGCGTTTGTGTCGGTGGCCGCGCCGCGCACCGTGATTGTCATCGTCTGAACACTTGCGCTTGGGTGAAGCCCCCTTCAGATGGTGTCCACTGGAGATGGGGACTCGAGTCTGCAATTTGGACTCGTCTTCCAAAGACTTGAGACTTGACTCGGACTCAAGATTTGTGACTTGTGACAAAATAAATAAGTTGAGGCTGGACAGCATAGCAACAAATACAACCCGTTGAAAATGTATTGGACGATCTCGCATGCCACACAGATTATTTGAGAACCAAGTAATGTTATCCAGTTGTGGTGATCAGACGTATCACCTTTTTCCACTCTGGCTTGGTGTTCTGTGAGGTTTTACACAGTCATGTTTCCCCTTTCAACAAATGTAATCAATCCTCATCAATCTAGATAACTTATCTAACCCATTTGCATGTCATGACTTACTCTCCAAACCATTTAGGTATCTATTCATTGTGTATGACTCAACAGCAGATTGTAAATAAACTTCTGCATGAATGTGCAAAAGCATTTCCAAAATTTCAAAATAATGAGAAATTGCTGTTATAATGTGCACAAGTGAATAGATGATGTGTAGGTAGAGCAGTTTTGAGAATTGTAATTGTTATCTGAGAAATGTACCAAAGCAACTGAGAAACTGTAAGCAGGACCTTAATACTTGGTGTATTCTTCAGCTGTATGTTCATGTTTCAAGGCAAAGTACAGTTATTAACATTAAAAGGAAGATTTCATTGTGCATTTCTTTATTTCGTTTTTCAAATTGTTCTGCAATTTCATGTGATCGTGTACCACTGTATGACCATGTACAAGTAATCTATGGTAATAGATAAATGAGTGATGATAATACAGTACATAATAATAATAATAATAATAATAATAATAATAATTCATTTAATTTGTAATGCACTTCATTCAGAAGAATCTCAGAGTGCCACATGCTTTGAATTCCTTGGATATAGCTATGCCGTGTTCTAAGCAGACTGGATGGCATACAGCAGATGATGGAACGCTCATTGCAATCAGGAGACTTGAGACTTGACTTGCAAAAAAAGACTTTTCTCTTAAAAGACTTTTATTTTATTTCAGGGCGGAGGAGACGGGGACCCGGACGGCCGAGAGAAGGGTGACCCCATAGACAAAACATCCCCGTTTGAGGAAGACAAGAGTGCTGAGATGAAAGTGGGCGAGGAGGGCGACTCCAAGTCCAACGGGAGAGGCCTACTCAACGGCATGGACCGCGACTGCAAAGACTTCAAGTACGCCGGCCAACCTTCTCCCGACACTATTCTTAATTTCTCCCTCGTTCCCTACGGTTTTCTATAGGAATTTATAGAATTTTTCCTCTGCTGGTAGTCAGGAAGGGTACGCAGGGTGGTTCCTTTTTGTGTTTAATTCCAAAGTGGCATCATAAAAGTTAGTGATTTGTCTCTCAAAAGCAATTTGTCACATGTAACATATCTTGTTAACTAGGACTTAATAACCGCTTTTGAGAAACAGGCACTAACCTTTATGATGCAACGTTGGAATTGAACACCAAAAGCAACCGACATGCATGACCATCCTGACTTGCCTTTCTCCATTCTAACTTTTCTCTGAGAGCTTTTGTAGTCTGTCTGACTGGGACTGCCTCCACAATACTGACAGACAGCCGTGTAAAAATAGACCACAGAGTATGTCTGGAGAAAAGGACAGATAATTGCATATTCATATTCTTAAAGCTTCCACATTATAACACATATTATAGGAAGTCAGTTAGTCAGTCAAGAAGTGGAGTTACTTTTGTGAGAAGTATCATTGCTTTGTGTGAACTGAATTGTTACTGTCAGAATGGCTTAGATTGGCTCCAAACTGACCATGTTGGTTTGTGAACGCGTAGGTGTGGTGGGAGTTAAGCAAGATAGAAGAATAGAGGTTTTTGTGTGTGTGTGTGTGTGTGTGTGTGTGTCTGTGTAGAGCTTTCAGCACGGGGGAAACTGAGGAACCATAGCTCAGTTTGAACAGATGTTTTGGAGCCCACCCACAGTTATTCTTGCACTTTTTGTACCGTTTGCTTATGAAAGTAATGCTGGTTTGCTTTTTCCGCGCAGTGTCTGAAAACCTGTCGGCCCGGTTGCCATTCTGCTGTGCAGGGATGTTCTGTGTTCTAGTCTAGAGCAGCTCTTTATCTACACACTATTTGTACCTCAGAATACCACATGCTCCCCTGCCACAGGGCATTTGACCAGTCGGAAAGGATTTATCATTTTTTTATGTTTATTTTTTCTCTTTTATTTACTCGCTCTCATCCGACCATCTGCCTTTGTCTATCTTCTTTTCTCTTTCCCTCCCCTCCCTCTCTCTCTCTCTCTCTCTCTCTTTCTTTCCCCGTTCCCCCTCTCATCAGCCCCACCCCTGGTAGCCGACAGGCCTCCCCCACCGAGGCCGTGGAGCGCATGGGCCCGAGCCAGAGCGGGCTGGAGATGATGAGCCAGCACCATGCGCTGCAGGCCGCGGCCGCAGCCGCTCAGGCCGCCGCCAACGCTGCAGCAGCCGCGGCCGCTGCCGCAGCCTACAAGCCCCCCCAGCAACAAGAGGACGTCCAGGGCCAGGAGCAACAGGGGCTGGGCGGCATGGAGCAGCAGGGCGGCGTGGAGGCGCTGCAGTTCGACTATGCCGGCAACCAGATCCAGGTGGACTCCTCCGGCACCCCCGTGGGCCTGTTCGACTACAACTCGGGCCAGCAGGTGAGTCTCCTGGGGACCCTATCTGTACAATTAGAATGAGTAGGGTGGACGTTCCTTCTCCCAGTGACACCATCCTGCACGTGAAAAACACGGAAAAGGAAGTAAAGTAATAGATGAGGGAGTTGATGACTCGTTTTGTTGATAAATTACAGGCATAATATGCATTTGTGCGCTTTCTAGTATCCATAGCATCAAGATTCATGGAGACCCCTAGTTAAGTAGGCATTTCTGTACACAGATACATGCCACCTACGCTCATTCTGCACTTTCTAATTGTATTGTTTTTCAAATTGGCTAATACACTTTCACGTCTGGTGTAGTCTCTCTGTGGTGTTTGACACTTACCTGTGCACTGCTTGTCCAGCTGTTCCAGAGATCCAACCACCTGACTGTCCAGCAGCTGACCGCAGCCCAGCAGCAGCAGTACGCCCTGGCCGCTGCTCAACAATCACACCTCGGTATGCCATGTTGATTCTTATTTTCACTACCACAGACTTTGATCCCCATTGCCTTAATGACTCTATCTCCGGAAACAAGACTTCATTGTTTCGACTGGTTAAAGGAGGAGAGACTATGGCTTCACGTGACTATTTACCTGTGTCACAGATAAGAAAAGTGTTTAATTTAAGTATCCTTAAAGGTTGACGGGGAGGGGGTGTTAATGTACCGAGCCCTACATGGATATGGTGTGATGTGATGTGCGGCCACAATGAAACCGAAGAGGCAACGTGCTGCGCTAATCAGTGCTGGCCTGATTATTAGGAACAGATGCTGGGTGACAGAGAATGCAAAGAAGAACTGTCACACTCTGACCTTGCATGCAAACACTAAGTCTGGGGAAACATTCAACACCCCTCCCTGCTTTAGCAGAGTTCACACATGGGAGGAAGATGCATACGATACACATTGAAAGAGCTGTAAATCAGAAACAAAGAAGGCTGGTTTATGATGGATCTACAGTTAGAGTGTGGGAAGTAAGAGTGTGTGTGTACAAAATGGTTTTACTATCCTTTTTATGTAGGCGTGTATGAAAAGACTTCCTCACTCTCTCACTACCATATGCCTGGTTGTTATGCATCTCTGTCCATGAAGGGTCACAGTGTGTGGCATAGGCTCTCGTCTTCTGCGTGAGTCCTGCTTGTGCCCGTGCACAGTAAGTGTGCGTGAGTCTGTTGAGACCGTTTCATTAAGACTCTGGTGTTGTGACTCTGTTGCGTGTGTTTGTGTAGGCCTTGCTCCAGCGTTCGTGCCAAACCCTTACATCATTAATGCTCCGCCTGGTGCTGATCCCTACACCGCTGCTGGCCTGGCCGCAGCTGCCACACTCGCAGGTGAGCGCCACACACACACACACACACACACACACACACACAGTCACACTCCAAGACAAGTATATTTACCATCAACATTATAGTTCTTTGTGGACAAATAATCACAGTAACTTCAACTTATAATGAAGTTTCAGTGAAGTGTGAAGTACTAGGTCCTACAACCATGTCCGACATCATCCAGGCAGTTGCATCGACACTCGTACAAAACCCTGTCGCGCATACTGTGGTGCCTCCATAACCTGCAGCACCACACGTATGCAAACACACCTAAACCGATACCATGACCTTCAGATAATTTGCCAGTTCCCTTTACTTGCACATGGCCACATTCCCCACACACAATAACATTGCTTTTGAGAATAGCCCCTGTCTGTCTGTTTAGGTTGCCCTACCATTGCATTACATCTGTTTAAAATGACCCTCCCCCTCTAGGTCCTACAGTCGTGCCGCCACAGTACTATGGAGTTCCATGGGGTGTGTACCCAGCCAACCTTTTCCAACAACAGGCTGCAGCAGCTGCCAATCACAATGCTAACCAACAGGCTAACAATCAAGGACAGCCTGGACAGCAACAGGTATGCACATAACAAAAGGATTTAATTGCAAAGAGATTATGTGACTGCATTGCTTGGGGCCTGAATATGATATAATGCTCCTTGGTATTTCTGTTTGATTCGTTTTTCTTAGACTGATACTGATGTGGGGTGGGGGTGGCGGCAGCCAGCAGCAATCTGTGTGTTTAATAAGGTTGTTATTATTATTTTTTTTGATCCATGATCTAAATTACTAAGTACTCAGAACTCAAGTAGGAAAAAGTTGAATAAAATATAAACTGAAAAAAGAACTAGTACAATGTAAACACAAAAGTTCACATTCTAAGAAAAATAAACATGTAGACTGTTTCATAGTTTCAACTTCAATTTGTAATCAGCAGCCAATAGATAACATTATAACCATAAAATAACGTAAGTGTGCATCAGTGTTTTAAATCCTACATTGTTCAAAGCTTGGAACGCCACCATATCCTTAGAATGTGACTGCTTCAGCCACCTCTGCTTTGAATGTATTTTAAAAAAAAATCGTATTTGTGGGCGAGTAGGTGCAGTGGTTAGCGTAAGTAACTTTGGATACAAATTTCTGCTAAATTCTTGGCTCCTACCTTTTATCTTTTTTGACTGCTCTAATGCATCGGTCAATAATAACTGGGATCTCTAGAGATACAGATGAGTGTGGTTGTTGTAGCCTACCAACCCGAGTGAAGCACTCCATCCTTCAGATGCTTCCTTTTTGAAGGTGGTTGAAAAGGTATGTTGAATTACCTCTGGACGTGCAGACCGTTGCTTGAGAAAGCTCACAGGGAACTTTGCTTTGAGAAATATCTGACTGTGCACAGCCAAACCACTGCCTCACTAGTGGCGTTGAGTCCTTTGTAGGCACCAGTTCCTCCTCCCCCAGGCTGCTAGCTCACGTTGGATTGTTTTACAAATGCGTCACGCATGAAGGAAACCTAATTCTGTGGATCTGTGAAAGACACACGTGATGTAATTTGGCCAATCAGCACAGCCATGTAGAAGGAAATCATTCTGTATGGTTTGTCATCATAGCGTGGATCCAAACTATCTAAGTTTGATGTGAGTTTTGGATATTAGGAGGACATTAAATGTCATGAAATCGTCAGATCGCCAACCCCTAATGTGAAGTGATGGAAAGAAGTACATTAGTTTGGCTTTCAGGAGGCATTTTAGTGAAATTTCGGTCTCTGCGGTTGGCTTTGTTGATCTTTACTGAGAACTGCAGGTCATGCTGTGTCAAACCACATGCTCAACTCTGTGATTTAATAAATAACTCTCGATGCTTTTGCCAACTGCTGTTTCAAAGTGAGACCAATGTATGTTGATCATTGTAAGTGAACTCTGATATTAAGACCTGGTAACCATGTTGACCTTTGACCTCCAGGTGATGCGTGCAGGAAACAACCAGCGCCCTCTGACCCCAGGCCAAGGTGGGCAGAGCCAGCAGGAGTCTCTGGCAGCCGCGGCGGCGGCCAATCCTGCCCTGGCCTTCGCCAGCATGCCAGGTGAGAACGTCCTCGTCTTACTGACCCGAGGTCAGCCTAGATGGTGGAATTAATGATGTAGTTGTTTGTAATATTAAATGTGGGCCATCCGTGTGGCTGCACATTTTTTTATCCAGTGAAGGATCCCACCTTTCTGCAAGGTGAAAGAGATTGTCTAAGAGATGAGCAAGTTAGTGCCCTTCCTTAAGTGGGAAACCATTAGGTTACACTGCTCAGCATGACAGTCACATAACAAGACTGCCGTTCCTGAATAATGCTGCTCTTTCACGAGAGTCGCACTGCACAGCACTCACTTTTACAGAAAAAAAGACAGAGGAGAGTGCCTTTGTGCATGAAATCGGTCTTTATTTGCTCTTACGACATTCCATTCTGTTGAAATTCACTTCAGTTGAATACAGCATCTTAGATGGGCTATGGCTCAGTACTTGGTCACCATTTTAACATTTGTGGTACAAAATAAAAAGTCTGGGTGTGGCAAAAGGGTCTAATCTGGTGCATTTATTTCCCCCTCTTTCTTCTCTCCATTTTATAATTTTTCTGTATTTTGTACTGACAGACCACTGGTTCTGTGTGGTGGAAAAACAGTGGAGGGAGAAAAGGTGGAAAGGACTATTCATTTTAAAATGGCCCTACAATACACTATTTATTTATCCTGAATTCTATTCTATTATTCTATTATTTAGGTCAGGTGAATGCTCTCATCCAGGGTCTCCAGTCTCTTGGCAGATGTTAATGGTATTGCACACATCCCCTGTAGGCCTGTAAGATGGAGTGTAACTCGTAGCCACAAGCCTCTAACAGCATTAGGCAGTAACTTTACCTGCTAAGTTGTGTGTATGTCTGACCCAAATGTTTTTGTGTGTTTTTGTGTGTTTTTGTGTGTTTGTGTGTTTATGTGTGTGTGTGTGTGTGATTTGCTCTCACAGGCTACCAGGTTCTGGCTCCAGCAGCCTACTACGACCAGAACGGGGCGCTGGTGATGGGTCCTGGAGTGGGCCGGAGTGGACAGGTCCGGCTGGTGCAGACCCCCCTCCTGATCAACCCGGCCGCTGCTCAGGCCGGTAAGGACCTCAGGGCTGCCCTGAGAGCTGCCTGTTTATTCCCTCTGTGCAGTCAGGAGCCACACCCTGGGCTGTTGACTCCAATAAGCGGTGAGGTTTTATGAGGCTGATGAAGGCTGAAATCACAGGCCCATTAAGGTTAAGTCCTAGAGGTATTCCCGGAGCAGCAGTGAACACAGAACACATTTGTTCAAGTGCACTTTGGAATTAAACTGACTGCCCAATTACTTTGAGTCGAATAGCCCATTAAATGGAGTCCTTGGCTCACATTTATACAAGCAGACTGTGTCACTGTAATGACATTCCCATACTGTTTCAGTCTATATATGTATTTTTTTTTTTTTTAATTTCTTTCTTAGGTGGCCATTGAAATGTAGAGAAAAAAACAGAGTCGCAGGGTCTTCACATTCTCAGTCGATCTCGTGCCAATCTTTGGATAATATATTTGATATTGAATGATCACGACCCTTCTGTGTTCTCACTGTCCCCTCTTCAACAATCTTTTCTAACTCCTGCTCTCTCTCCCCTACCACCCCCCCCCCCCCCATAGCCGCAGCGGCGTCCGCCTCTGGCTCCGGCAACAACATGTCAGGCCCGGGCAACGGCCTGTACCGCTCCATGGGCTGCCAGCAGCCCCAGCAACAGCAGCAGCAACAGCAGCAGCAGCAGCAGCAGCAACAACAGCTGCCCCCCTCCAGCGGCCTGCCCTCCAGCTCCTTCTACGGCTCCGGCACGCCCACCTCCCAGAGCAGCTCGCTCTTCTCCCACACCTCGCCCGCGCAGCAGCAGCAGCCCCCGCCCAGCTCCTCGCTGGGCTTCAGCGGCACCGGGGGTTCGCTGGGGGTGGGCCTGGGCTCAGCGCTGGGCGGGTTCGGATCCTCAGGTGGGTTGAGGAGGTGCCTAGGGGTGACATTTGGAGATGTGTGCTGTAGCTTAAGTTTATCTATGGAAAACTGTCCTAAAATACTGGGAATTATTTCAATAAATAAACTAACATCCCAGAGTTTAGTGACTGGTGATGGATTGTTTATATTTTAAGTACAAGATTTTTGGGTTTTAATGGAGTAATGTGGCTTTTGTTGAGTGACTGTTCATGTACGTCAACAGTATGCTGCTTTATTAACATAATTGATAATTTGCTCCCCCCCCTTATGTATGTCCATCCTCTCTTTCCTCCTCTCCTCCTTCTTCCTCGTTTCTTTCCCTCCTCCGTCCCTCCCTCCCTGCAGTGGGCAGCTCTAGCAACAGCAGCGTGTCTCGCCGCGACTCCCTGCTGCCCAGCTCTGACCTCTACAAGCGCGGCGGCGGCAGCAGCCTGACCCCCATTGGCCAGCCCTTCTACAACAGCCTTGGCTACTCCTCCTCACCCAGCCCCATCGGCCTGACCCCGGGACACTCCCCGCTCACCCCGCCACCCTCCCTGCCGTCCTCCCACGGGTCCTCCTCCAGCCTCCCCCTGGGTAAGAGATGAGCCCCGGCCACCGTTTAATTGCTCCCCCCAGACAGCATAGTCCTCACTGTTGAGTAAGGTATTCCCATTAACTACCATGGACCTGTAGCCGGGCACATGAGACTCCAGGACTCCCATGAGATTAATTTAACATTATATTCAATCTGTAGTTTACACACTGGTGTTGAGTGCTGAAATTGTCCAAAACTGTTCGGTTAGTTGGATTATTCTGTCTGTTGTTATGTTCAATCTATGGCCACAATACATTAATGCATATCTACTATTGTCAATACTGGGTCTTCATTGTCATTTGTAGTTGAGTGTCTGTGAAGAGTGTGTTCACTCTACAGGCAGACTGCACGTTTTGATTTTGTGCCTGGCACCTTACCCTGCTCATTTCCCCCTTTGTGCCTGTCACTCATGACCTTTGACCCCTGGCACTCTGCAGGTGGTCTGACCAACGGCAGCGGGCGTTACATTTCCGCGGCCCCGGGGGCGGAGGCCAAGTACCGCAGCACGGGCGGCAGTGCCTCCAGCCTCTTCAGCTCCAGCAGTCAGCTGTTCCCGCCCTCGTCGCGGCCGCGCTACAGCCGCTCGGACGTCATGCCGTCCGGCCGCAGCCGCCTGCTCGAGGACTTCCGCAACAACCGTTTCCCCAACCTTCAGCTGCGCGACCTGCCCGGCCACATGGTGGAGTTCTCCCAGGACCAGCACGGCTCCAGGTACGCATAATAATAAAAAAATGCACACAAACAGGTGCACGCACAAGCATACTATGCAGATCAGTACACAACTACACTGTTCTAGAATTTTGGTGTGTCTGGCACTCTCGTACTCACTCATGCACGCATGTGTGCGCAACAATCATAGAAATTCTGTGGTAGAAATGACTCAAGGTGTCACACCTCCAGTGAGGCATGAACACACTCTTCACAGTGTTTATGTTAGTTATCATAGGACTAGTAGCCCTCTGGTTCTTCACCCACAAAAACTTAGAAGTGAATGTGCTCATGCAGACTGACAAACGCTGTTGTGCCTTCATTGTGAAGTTGTGTAAATACACACAGATATACACTCCCTTTCACAGGTATGCTCTTTTTCAATGTACACACACGCACACAACAATGTGAAACTCCTAAAGTGCGTCAAGGACTGGCTTCCGTCAAGGTCTACATCCATTTATGCACAGATGCACACACTAAAACATAAGATTTACTAACTTGGAAAACCCGTTTGTCTGAAGTAACATCCCATAAAGTGGAGGCGTATTGTCAGTCGTCTGTGGCCTTTCCTGGAAATTGCACCAGTGACCCCATTCTTCCAGTTAGCCTGCTGTGTATACGTGTACAGGGAAGCACACTCAAACAAGCGCTCTTCATGGTTGAGCTCTCCATGCACATCTTCAGAAACACACACATGCAGGTGAACACATGGATGTCCCAGTTATATGTGCCTTTCATGTGCGAGTGTATCTGTGTGTGTGTCTGTCTGAGCCTACGAGTGTATAATGTGTGCATGTATGCTTGTTCCAGTGTTTGTTTGTGCTTGTGTATGTATGGGTTGAGTGTGTGAGAGAGTGGAAGAAAGAACTTATAAATGCATGATGCGTGAATATATGCGCGTTTCAGTGTTTGTTTGGGCTTACGTACATTTATCTGTGCTGATTTGTGTTTGTTTCTCTGTGTGTGTGTGTTTTTAAACCCCCCAGGTTTATCCAGCAGAAGCTGGAGCGCGCCACCCCAGCGGAGAGGCAGATGGTGTTCGGTGAGATCCTGCAGGCCGCCTACCAGCTCATGACTGACGTCTTTGGGAACTACGTCATCCAGAAGTTCTTTGAGGTGCGCACCCTCTTGTCCCGTCCTCCCCAACTCACTCATTCTATTCTGACACACCTCAGATTAATACAGCTAGCTAAGGCTTATGTCACAACTTGTTATAGACTGCTCATAACCATTCCGAAGTCTTTCTTTATGAGATGAGTCACTCAATAGTTTAATGTAGTTTAGTCTAATCTTGGTAGTGTGGGGGTGAAAAAGACTGGCCTTTTTGGTTCTAATGGTGTGAAGTTATTATTATTATTATTATCTATTATTATTATTATTGATACCTGTACACAGTGCTGCTTTGATATTGGTTGGCACATATTGGTGTATCACCTGAATTGCAGTTAATGTGATGCTAATGTTAGTGTGTTACTAACAGCGTTTTTGTATTTTTTTTCTATTTGCCCTCATAGTTTGGCAGTGCGGATCAGAAGCTCGCGCTGGCGACGCGTATCCGTGGGCACGTGCTGCCCCTTGCCCTGCAGATGTATGGCTGCCGCGTCATCCAGAAGGCCCTGGAATCCATCTCCTCCGACCAGCAGGTAATTGTAAGTCAACCCTCCATTACTTGCTTCTCTTTCTAGCAATGTGATGATGAACCCAATAATTAATTGATCGTATCGTATTGGCCGTTTCCTTTTTTTTATTACACATGTAATAATTGTTTATTCATTAAGTAACAGGCTTGTAAATGCTAGTGTTACTGGTGCATAGATGGTTTATAAATATTATTCTAGTGCCCAAAATTCCAATTATATGAGGTCATTGAATATGAGCAGAAAAATATTGAAAAGTGATGATCGTAGGGATGTGGTTGATGAAGAAGAGGTGACTATTCTGTCCCGTTTCCCAGAGTGACATTGTGCGAGAGCTGGATGGCCACGTGCTCAAGTGTGTGAAAGACCAGAACGGAAACCATGTGGTGCAGAAGTGCATCGAGTGTGTGCAGCCCCAAGCTCTGCAGTTCATTATTGACGCCTTCCAGGGACAGGTACGTCCAACACGCACAGTCGCACGCACACACACACACACACACACACACTCCCACAGTGCAAATCAAAGGACGCCCCATATACGTATCGATCAATAACAATTACAGGGAAAGTCCTGTGTTTGCATTTAATCATACATTGTGGTGGCTATCGCAACACTTGCTGTTGCATAACACTGAGGTTCAGGAACATAAACTGCAAACCTGTGCACACAAAGTGTGTGTTTGTAGTTGTGCTTCATTCGTACCCTCTTACGCACAGGCATACACCACATGACCTGCTCACAGATGCCTGTAGGGAAATGAAATGAGTGGTGTCAGTGGACGAGGCTTTGCAGTCAAAGTCATCGGATTACAGCAGAGTCTCATCCATTTAAATTGATTAGATTTGCTTCTCAGTATGCCTCCCCATCCGCTGTAGTGAATGGCCTTAAATTTAGTTCCAAATCAGATTGCCACTGAAGATGACTGACTCAATGGATGCATACACATTATCAAAAGCTTTGTTGGCGGACAGTATTTATTTATGGTGCCTAAAAGTGCTAGGCATTTAATCAGTCCTACAAGAATAAAGTATTCGATTTCTTCGGCTCCAGTACTCCGGTATTGTATTTCAGAAGTAAGGTTTAGCTCACCTTAGACCATTGTCTTGGGTGGGAAAAAAATGACCACCAACACTTGGACATTGGCACTCCTTCTGTTGCATTTGTAAATTAAGTATCCAAGGCTGATGTTAAACAAGCTGTTTGATGTGTGTGTGTGTGTGTGTGTGTGTGTGTGTGTGTGTGTGTGTGTGTGTGTGTGTGTGTGTGTGTGTGTGTGTGTGTGTGTGTGTGTGTGTGTGTGTGTGTGTGTGTGTGTGTGTGTGTGTGTGTGTATCCTGGATAGGACAAGTTCCAATCCAATTGGAAATACCATATTACCCGACTGAAAACTAGCTGAAAGCAGTTGTTTGTCATCTATTTATGTATTGTTTTTTCCCGGTAAGAAGAAGCACTGAAAACCACCTTGTCACTCACTCTTGTGTGTCCTCCTCTCCTGCAGGTTTTTGTGCTGTCCACCCACCCGTATGGCTGCAGGGTGATCCAGCGCATTCTGGAGCACTGCACCCAGGAGCAGACCCTGCCCATCCTGGAGGAGCTGCACCAGCACTCTGAGCAGCTGGGCCAGGTAAGCGACACTACTCCAGCCCCAGGCTTCTCTCCCCCAGTAGGCCTCACTGGTGGGGGGGATCCTGAACCTGAGCATTTTGTCAAAATAAGGGTCTCACACAGCACCCTGTCATAAGTGGGTGTGTGCTATGCCCACGACTGCATGATCTTGTTTTGTTTATGTTTTTGTTTGTTTAGGTGGTTTTTCAGCTGTTGTTGTTTATATGTGTTGTTGTTGACTATTATTTTTTACATTTAACTGTCTAGGTTTTTGTCTAGTGTTGAAAGCGCCATTCTGCTTAGATGAAGTGTATTCATGCTGCCCCAGTGGCTTATGCCATGTGGACTCTGATAACCTGGATGATGAACCATCAACCCCCCCCCCCTTGCCCCCCCCCCCCCCCCCCCCTTCCTCACCCCCACCCCACTTATATTTCATCTAGAAGTATCAAGGCGTTTCATTGGAGATGACACACAAAACATATCATACAGGGTCCAGCGATGCGCTCTTCAAGGTCAGAGCAATGCACCTCCCCTCCTCCCCCTCACGCTTCCTCCTCCTCCTCTTCCTCTTCCTCACACAGTTGCCATGGCGCAGTTTCCCTCTTTGTAACCAGCTTCTTTTTTCTTTGTCTAACACATAGATAAGACACATTGTCTTATTCTTTTCCTCTGCTGGCTTTCTGTCCTCAGCCTTTCTAAACACTTTTATGACCACACCCACTACACAACACACATACAACACATACATACATACACACACACACACACACACACACACACACACACACACACACACACACACACACACACACACACACACACACATATATATATGTGTGCATACATAGAGACAGACACACACGGATACAGATGCACACTGCAGCAGCTTTTTGTCTGCTGTGTCAACCTCCACCACTGGTTATGTAACTTCCTCTATCTCCCCTAGAGGAGAGCTTGACCAACCCACCCCCCATCCCACAGACCTATGTGCACTCATATATCCCTCTCTTCCCTCCTTTTTAACACTCCCCCCTTTCTTATTCGCAGACCTCTGGCACGCTTCTTTCCTGCTCTTTTTTTTTCACCCCGCCCTCCCTCTCTCTCTCTTCCTGTCCGTTATGAATGCTTGTAGGAATAATCCCCAGAGCATTTCTGTCCCGATTGGACCAGCAACATTGACTTCAGTGTACCTGTGTATGTAGCCCGACTAATCGAAGCTAGCAATAGTATGATGTGAAGCTCTGAGTCCTCAGAACGGTTGAGCTTTTTTTTGAGAGCGCTCAAGAACAAATGTGTCTGCATTGGTTCTCATAACAGGCAAGGGTCCCCATTTGTAGTATTAAAGTTTAGCAAATTGGCACGGTACTGACAAACTCCCTTAAGCCACATGGCAGTCGAATGTTGGTGCATCTGGACCTGAGTGCCCTCGGAATGATTGCTGGGGTTAACGAGGGCACACTCTTTAGTTCTGCTCCAAAGGTCAGATGGGGGTCATAAATGCTGTAGTCGTCACATTGTGTAGATCTGCCTTTGACTTGTCAAATTAATGTGTGTGTGTGTGTGTGTGTGTGTGTGTGTGTGTTTGAGTGTTTGATGAATATATGGTTTTATTTGTTATATGTTCAATGTTACTCATGTTTTGTGTTTAGCATTGCACTCTGTCTGTTACCACACATCCAATGAGACGAGATGAAGTGATTTTGGGGAAAAGCTTTTGCATATCAGAGCCAGGAGTGTAAAGAACTGTCTCTTGCTTAATAAGAACCAAGGCGTATTAGATATATATATATTTTTAGCTGCTATTTCAAACTTTTAAACTATGTAAAAACAACTACCTTCCCATAGTGTCTCACCCCATTGGATAATTGTCTATAGCCTTTAATACTTCAGCAGAACTGTAATCACTTCATACTTTTAAATGAAAAAGATGCACTTTGAGTTACCAAGGAGATTCACAAATTCATCTTCCATTTAATTAAATGCAGTCCCCCCCTGGAGTGACATGTTAATATTCCCATCTTTTCCCATGATGCCACACAGGATCAGTATGGGAACTACGTCATCCAGCATGTCCTGGAGCACGGTCGCCCCGAGGACAAGAGCAAGATCGTGGCGGAGGTGCGGGGCAAGGTCCTGGCCTTGAGCCAGCATAAGTTTGCCAGGTGAGTCTCTGCCTGGCCCTCGCCAAGGGCCCCCATGGGGCCTCACTAGGCCTGTATATACCAATGACTATTGTTTGCCATCAGTAGCTTTGCCACATTGCATGTTCATAAAGCATCCATCATTCATACAAATATCAATCTATCTATGAGTTTGTCATTTCAACTGAAAGCTGTTGGTAGAGCTGTGGTTGCTGGAATTCGGCTTCTGCTGCGCCTTGATGGCACTTAGTCATGGCGTGATGGTTTGTTTGAAGAGCGGTATATTACAGTGCCCTGTTGCAATCAATTTACTACCGTTGCCTGGCTGTCGAACAAATAAATAAACAAACGAAATAAGATCATGATTGTGGAACTGTGCTCACATCTGTACTCATTACTAGTTGGTTGCAAGGGTTTTATCTGAGGAAAAAATGTGTGCTTTGCCAGATGTCTGTCTGGGTCTCTGATGTGTCTTGCAGAGATAAAGCAGTGATGGATCTCAGACCAAACAGTAGTTTTATATTATAGACAGGAACAAGCAGAGATGTTCTTGTTTTTCTTCCAGGACTGCTGCCTCTTCTCATTTTTCCTTTTGTTAACCTGACTACCTTTACTATTATTTTAACTGTTATCTCTCTTAATTCATATGGCCTCCTTTGCCCCCCTCTCCCTATCTCCCCCTCCTCTCAGTAATGTGGTGGAGAAGTGCGTCATCCACTCCTCCCGCGCTGAGAGGGCGCTGTTGATCGATGAGGTGTGTTGCCAGAAGGACGGTCCGCACAGCGCGCTCTATACCATGATGAAGGACCAGTACGCCAACTATGTGGTGCAGAGGATGATCGATATGGCCGAGCCTGCCCAGCGCAAAATCATCATGCATAAGGTGAAGACCTATAGCAACGTATAGATCGGACTTTTGTCGATCATTTTTGTATCTCTTCGTCTATGTAGACACTATGTGAATGTATGTCAGGAAAAGTGTGGTTGTTTCCCGATTGGTTCTGCTACTAATGGAATAGTAAGAGGAAATTACCTTAAATAATGTGTCAGTGTTGAAAAATTGAATGTCACAGCCTTCTCTCACTTGCTTTCTTAGATCCGGCCACATATTGCTACCCTCCGTAAGTACACCTACGGTAAGCACATCCTGGCCAAGCTGGAGAAGTACTACATGAAGAGTGGCTCGGACCTGGGACCGATTGGGGGCCCCACCAATGGCTTGATGTAGGCTCCCCTTCCCCACCCCTGTAACCCCAGCCACGCACCCCCCTCCCCCCGAAAACCTCTCATTTTGGCTAGCTCTATAAAGGTGCACTCGACCCAGCTGGGTTCCTCTAGACACCCTCAGTTGCTTCCCCTTGGGGGATTTACCAAAAAAGAAGAAGAGATAAATATATAAATAATGAGACAGAGAAAGTCGACTTCAGCTCGTAGTGCAGTGAGGTTCGACCACAACCTCTGTGCTTGCCCTTGTGCAGTTCTCCCTCATGGCCACTAGGGAGTGCACAGTCTGCAGGCCATCTCTGGGTAAAGCACAACTAGCCCTTGTTTATGATGTAATTGATGTAACTGACTGGTTTTTCGTATATACGTATATATATATATATGTGCTATACGTATATATATATATCTTGTACATTTTTTTTTTACCTTGTAAATTCTCTGTAGAAAAACGTATACAAATTTGCTGAAATTTACAATTCTTACAATTTACACCAGCAAGTGACTTTATAAAGCCAAACTGAGTGATCCTTTTTAAAATAATAATAATTATTCTTTTTTGTTTTGTTTTATTTTTAGAACCCATAATTCTTATACTAGCAGTAAGTGGTGACACATTGGTAGACCTCACCTCGCGGCCCCAAGTTTAGGCAGTGGTACTAATGCCAAAGCAGTTGATTTTACACAAATCAATTAACTAATCCATCTAGCATCTAGCGTTTCTGTTTTCGGGATAGATGGTTAGCACCGACTCAGTTTGCCGGCAAACGCTCTGTCTGTTGTGCTATCAAGTTAGTCACCGGAATTTATTTTGCGACCAGTCGCAGAGCTTTGCGTGGTACAGACACAGAGTTGATCGGAGGCACCTGGGTAATAGGCCTCAGCTTCCTATTATTTCTTATTTTCCTTTCTTTTGGACTAAAGCTCCCCTGTTAATTAAATAACATTGGACTACAGCTCTGTGGAAGCTGATTTCTCTTTCTTTTCATTTTTGGGTTCCTCTATTTAACACTTTTTCTTGGACAAGGGGAGGAAACATGCGTGAGGTCACACACACACACACACACCGACCCCCCCCCCCCCCCCCCCCCCCCCACGGCAGGCCATGTTTGTTCAACATCCTGCTCTCTTTGTCTTTTTTCTTACTTTCTTTTCGAGTGTGTTTTTCTCGGGCACAGCTCACATGGATGGCTGTGGCCACCTGAATTTAGTTCTGAGCTACTGGCTGTAGTGCCGAACAGTATTCCGTTTTGGTTGCTTTTCGAGAGCAGAGCCTAAGACCGGAGTTGTACATTGGTAAGTCGTTTTTGTGACGGAACGAGACCAATGTTGTCTTTCCATCGTGACGTGGGGGTGGGGGGTGTTCGGGAGCAGGGGTGGGAGGGGCGGGTGGTGGGTGGTGTTTGCGGGGGGGGGGTAGTCAGGGGGTTCTGGTTAGCGGGGAACGCTGGCATGCCGTGTCTGGATTTAATGCTTATGGAATGATATAATTTTCTTTTCTTCATCATCATGTCTGTGGAAAATCTATCTGTCGTAGTTATTTGAGATGAACACTGCCCTAGAAAAACGGTATGTTTATGTACTGAACATCATCTCTTTACATAGTACTAGTTTAGGCGAAAATGTATAGCATCTTTATGTACGAGTAAATATTAAAGATATTGTTGTTTTTTTCGGGGACGGGGTGGGGGAGGGGGGTCGGGGTCAGGATGGCGCCTTCCACACCAAGAGAGCATAGCGGAGCGACGTGGCAGACAGGAACATTTTTGGTGGATTGTGATTGGCTCTTTCGTCTCCCTTTGTGAGATCGTTTTTTTTTTTTTATTTAACCGTGAGCCTGCTCATTTGAGCCAAGAGATGACAACTTTGGCGAAAGGCGTCGTCGTTTTTTGAAGGTTTTTTGGGCATGAGCCGGTGAGGGAGCATTTTTTCAGCGACGATTCAGTCTTGAATATGCAAGTTATGCAGAGCGGGGGGTGTCTGGAAGGGCTGCTGTCAAATGCTATACAAATCTTCTGTAATGCTAGTATATTAATGGCTTTTCGTTTTTTGCTTCTTATGAGTAAATGCAGAATACATGTAGTATATGTGCAGTTAATAAGTGTAAGTTTATGAGTTTAAATAGAAGACAAAAAAAATCTAAACTAGTTGTGATGTTGGACAGGCCTTGCTAAACATAGTAGTGATGCTTTTATTTCGTCTGTACAGTTGTACATTTGTAAACGTTTATGCTGTAAATGGGATGTCTTTTACACTTTTGGGGAAGAAAAAAAAAAAAAGCAAAATTGTGCATTTTTGATGTGTGTATATTCATCACTCCTTTCCCCTTGAATATAATGTATACAGAATTTTTTTTCTTTTGATCAAGTGATGTTTTAAAGGACAGAAAAGAAACAAATCTTTTATGGCTTCACAATCGGAACATGGTCTTTTTGTTTTTAAATCTGTTTATTGGAGAAGGTCAGACACTCTGTACCAGAGCTGTAACATCTGTTGATATTGTCATTTTGACGTGTGACAGTCTAAAAAAAAAAAGAGAAGAAAACTCAAAATTTAAGTGAATGAAATGACCCATCAATGCTCTGTACTTAAAACATAATTAATACTGGGCTGTTAATAGTCCTATCTGCTACCATGGAAACTTCACAGGACACGACAATTATTTTTGTACAGAAGAGTGCTGTATTTTGGAACAGCTTCTTACTTGTAAGCGAAAGAAATGTAAGATATTGTCAATGATATAAATATGAACATATGGGTTTTGTCACACTGTCAAAGTCATGTACATTTTCAGGTGGCCTTATGTACATTTCCAGATGTTAGATGAAGAGGAAAAAGAACTCATTTTTTTGGAAGCAGAATTGTGACTATGTATGATTAAATTGTTCTTCTAACATTTGAATTTCGCCGTCTATTCATTCATCTAGTCTGTGTCGCTCTTTGTCACATGAAGCCAAGAAAGAAATGTACCGTGTATTGGTTGTTTGATTATAAAAGTTTGACATAACCCATTACCTGTTCTGTTCTAAAAAAGAAGACATGTGCACAGCTCTTATGAGCAGTACTGTAGTTGACTCCTAAAAAAAAAAAGCGCTAAAGTCACGGTAATGAAACATAATTAATTCACAGTTAACTTCAGGCTGTTTCCCTCCAGGCATTGAAGTGTTTTGTGTATGTGTTTATGAAAGGTAATAGTCTTGAGAGAGTCAGTAATTTTTTCTTTTTTTAAAGAGAAGGGCAACTGTTGAAATCCAGTTTAGGGCTTACTTCGCACGCACACACATACAGTTAAAAATGTCTTATTAGAAACTCTAATTCGGTCACTCTTGTACTCTTGCAACACACATTCATGCATGCCTCAGGTTTTCCAGCCTGTCTCCTGTTATTTTCCAAGAGTAACTTCCTGGTTCCTCAAGTGCAGAGGCCAATCAGAGGGCTGCTAGGGCCTTTTGAAAGTGTCCTGGTGGAGATTACCTGTAAGGAGGAAGGCACTTTTCATTACGACAGGCAGCCATCGTGTCATGACACCTGTGTGAGCTTAGCTAAAGAAGCTGAAGTCCAAATCGGAACGCTGCAATGAAAGCTCCGTGGTTGGCCGCATGGTTACTCTTTACAGGCCTCAGCGTGCGTCCTGGACACATGGTGAGTTTCGAACCTGCTCAAGGGCAGAATGTGCCATGAATAATCCAGAACTTGCTTAGCAAATGATAATGTGTGTATGTAAAAATGTGTAATGAATGTAAGGAAGACTCAACTACGAAACAGTGAGGAGATTTGTTTTTAGGGACTGTGCAGTGTTGACACACCAGATCATTTGTAACTGGATGAAGGTTTAATCTAACTGAAATGGAAAAATACAGGTGTGTCGTGGTTTTGTGGCTGAAGTGTGATTAATGCAACTGCATGTAAGCCTCGTAAAGTACAGGTGACAGGTTCACTTGTGTGGATAATACTGCAAACAGACATGACCCTGCTTGTGGACCTGATCTAATTGCCTTGTATGCATTTATGCAAACATTTGTGTTGCGCACTAATCGTTCTCAAATATACCACTGAATAGGTCAGGTGTATGATTTCTGTCCAGAATCTTCCATGGGGCTATAATGCACAAAACCAAGGCTGTGCCTTGTCTACCGAATAAGTGTTAAAGGGTGTCTTTGGCAAAGCGGTTTTCTCACACCTTTGTTTATCTTAATAGGATCTTTCTTTCAAGTACTTTGAGTGTGTTTGAGTGGCACTCAACAAGAACATGTGTAATGGGTAGGCCGTACATTTTTACAGAATACAAAAGTCATGTCCTTTACTTTTTCACTCATCTTCATATGAATGAGGGTTTATTGTACATATCTGTTTTTGACACACCCCTCCTAGACAGATCCACAGACACCTTTTTTTGGCAGAACTAGATTAGATAAGGGTACCTGCTCCAATCAAAGTCCGTCTGCAACCTGCAACCAGAACAACATAAAAAGTTCTTAGAAACGTGTCAAAAGTGTGTTTGTGTCAATGAGTGAACCAATTCTTCACGTTACTCACAGGATTCCAGATTTGGTCTGGCCTGGTGTTTGTTGACCTAGTGTTCACTACTGAATTTGTTTGTGAGCCCATTTCTCACACTAATCTAATCATTCTGCTCAGTGACTCACAAATGAGGTAATGAAAGATAAACTGTACAACTATCGTACACCTATGTTGAAATTATACATCACGTCACCATGTAAATCACTAAATGAAGGCCTTTTGTAGCTGTTAAAATGAACCAGTCACTTTGCATAAAAAGACTGTTTGTTTTTCTCCTTTATTTGGGGACTTGGCCACGTTCAGTGTATGCCTAACTAATCATACAAACTTTTTTATTTCCAGTGTTTACAAAAATGTCCATAGGAGTAACAGGTTTT
The DNA here is from genome assembly GCF_900700415.2 of Clupea harengus. Lineage (NCBI taxonomy): Eukaryota > Metazoa > Chordata > Actinopteri > Clupeiformes > Clupeidae > Clupea > Clupea harengus. Next base: position 18,550,257 of record NC_045166.1, read on the forward strand.
CTGTGGAAGTAGTTATCTCTCATGCAGGTAAAGACACCCAAGGGAATACATGAATCCTGATTGTAATAACATATCATATTGACCCTGAAAGACTGACAGAGAGGTGTAACAGTAGGTGTAATGATGGTAGAATTGACCTTGAAACCGTTCAAAAGTAATAATGCTGCAACGAATTGCCTGGATGTAAGCCAGACTGACTGCTGCTCTTTATTGTGTGGAATACCTCACCCCTTTTTTGTAATTACAACTTGTTTTAGCAGGTTTTTGTGCAGTGTTCAATTGTTAGGCGTAATGTTGCTTCCAGAAACACCTGCTGCCGTTAACATTCCTCCTGTATTAAACTATGTGTTAGAACTGAAGTTGCCTTCACATATACCCGGGTTGTGTTTCATGCCATCTGTAATCAAGCTCATTTCAATATATATATATATATATATTTTATATTAATATATATATTTTTATTTATTTTTTACCAGATACGTACACCTCTTGTTGTATACTTGGATACTTGTGAGGAGAAAGTCTCAACATAATTTGAAGTAGTTCTACTACTACCAACTACTACTACTACTACTACTACTACTAACAGCCAACATCTGGTGGCCATGTCTACTGTCTTACAGTCTGACACCAACAGTTGACTGATGATTTATAGCAGTTTTTATAGTGTTTTTATCAGAGTTTAGTGTTGGTCCAAACTGCCATCTGCTCTTGTGTGTTTACTTGCTGAAGCGCTAGCCTTAACGGCTCCCTTCACTTCATTTTATGGAAGAGAAAAAAAAGGCTCTTGTCCTAGTATTACTCATGTCCTTCCAAGTTAATGTGTAAGTACAGACATGTAGAGAGGGTAGGGCCTATGGCACAATCATTTGTGCTAAGTAAACAAGAAGAACAAAAAAAAAGTCCAATAGAAACAAGTTACAGGAGCGATTACTTTGAGTTTTCTTTTTGTTGTTGTTTTTTTTAAGAGAGCCACGACAGGGATAATCTTGACCTTTTATACGCCATAATCCAATGGCACAACGGAACAATACATTTGGCACTGGACTATGTAGCTAATGGTACATGATTCATGTTCTTTTGTCAGTAATTTTAATGGCAGTTAAGAAATCACTGGGAGGGACAGCAGTAATACGCTGTAGGTGTCTCTCTCTCGACTCTTCTTCCCTGGTGATTTACACAGATGGGACGAGTCAGACATTAGTCATCCAACTCCTACCTGATTAATCTATGGAGAACCCGTGGAGGAGTAGGTCTTTTGGCACAGTCTCTTGGAGTCTCTTAACGGCAAAATTACCTGACTCATCGCAGATTCATTGTTGACCTGGCAACATGTGATACAGGGAAAACACATTGCGTGTTCAGGGGTGTGGGACAGTGGATCAGATTACTCTTGCGAAATGTAAATCAATGGAAAGGAGTTTTGGTCTAAAACTACTGTAGTCAGCTAACTACATGCAACTACATGCAAAAACCTCAAACACCAACCACAGCTCAGTTGGTACTGATGAAATCAACTTGGTGTCTTTAGGCGATACAATTGGCAATGCTGTGCTGTAAAAGCTTTTCTTACATTATAATGGGGTTTCTGACAAAGACCACAGAACTACATAGTGCATAACCTGGACAGCTAGTGAGAACGACTGGTGTGACCATGACCATGGTCGTGACCATGTACCGTCAAGATAAAATCATACCTCAAGTGGAACAATTCCTGCATACTATTGCTTTAATTTCACTGTTTCTCCATTCTACGAGAAGATGACATCATTTCAGAGGAATGACAGTGAGCTAACAACATTTTCTTTTTGCTCTGGATCAGGTGTTTACACACACACACACACACACACACACACACACACACACATATGGGCCATTCTACCGAATTGGTGCAAAGTCAGGTTGGAAATATTTTGAAAATTTGTATGTTTTATTCCGAAAACTTTGTCCGTATATATATTTTACCATATCTAAAGTACACATATCTAGTAAATGAACCGTCAATTTTTATATTGTATTTTCAGAATGTGTTGGAATGTTTTTCCTCTCCCAAAAATTGTCACTACCGAAACATAGTAATAAACTATAGTAAAAACGTATTATTGTTAACCTGTTCAGATTGTGTTTCCTTCCCTTCTATGAAGAGTATTCTTACAAATATTTCTTGAAGGTTTTCACAATGAAATCAATAAAAATGAATTTTTTACCAAATTTCAAAGTTCAATTTATACAATTCATCAAAATCTAAGTGCAATATTTCTTTGTAAAATGCAAAATACTGATCATATTGATTCCAGAGTTGATGATTGATGAAATTGAACATACATTAAACCAATCAGTATCATAACATTTTAGTTGATAACTCAATATACTTTATTTTTTTACAAAACATCCAGTGTTTCGGTAGTGACTCACTGCACTGTTTCGGTAGTGACCACAGTATTTTGTTTGCAAGGTTGTATCATATTTCCTCAACCTTATTGCTTAATCTTAACTCATACCATGGTTGGGAATATTAAAAACACAAATGTTTTCTGCTTTTGCTGTCTTTTCCTCCATGATTTTCTGACCTTCTTTTGCTCCCTGTTGGATAAATCACTGATACATTTCAACTTTCCTTCTTCCTTTCATTTCTTATTTCTTGCTCTTTCCTTCCTTAAATATTCTTGGTGTTTCACTGGGTCATCCCTCACTCTTTGTCGGTATTCTCTCAGCCTCTCTGCTCCACTTTTTCCTTTTGGCATTTTCGTGTCTTATGATTCTTTCTCTCCTGAACAATTTCAGATAGAAATCAGCATTATCTACATCTTTACCATTTAGTCCACATAACACATTTATTTCAAAATGATGGGATTGAACTACTTACCATTCCATTTTGTCACTACCGAAACGATCATGTCACTACCGAAACTTTACCATATGTTTTGGTAGTGACTGTTTCGGTAGTGACTGTTTCGGTAGTGACAATTCTAGCTAAATTTGAGCATAAATAAATAATTCTAGCAAGCACATGGCTAGCAAACAAATCTTTGAAGAGGTGTACACACAAACAAACATAATACTTTGCATAAAACCCCAAAAAGTTTACTTAATTGAAGAAAAAAAGGTGTTCGGTAGTGACAATTCTTAAGGTTAACCACTGATTTTCAGACTTTGGAACACATTTATATCAAAAGTATGGGATCTAACTACTTACCATTCAGCCATGAGGGACAGAGATGCAGTATCACTACCTGGTTATAAATGCAGGGGTGTGGCTAAAAAAAAGGCTCAGCCAATAGACTAAAACTCCTGTGTTTCGGTAGTGACATGAAAACTATGGACATGATTTTTTGAGTATAGTTTTTTTTTTTTTTTTTATTAAACCCACAATAAATCTAAATCTTCCAAGTTCTGTTTAAACTTAATCATAAAGATCTTTGAAATTAGATAATTGAAAAAAATCTAAAAAAAAATCTAAAAAGTGTTATTTACAGAAATTTTGATGCCAGGGTTGGGGACAGCTACTTCCCAATAGAAAGTACCCTATAAATGATGATTTTGTATATATTTAGCTTATCCCTATCTCATTTAATGTCTTGGGTTTAAATAGACCATAACATATTCTTAGTAAATATCTATGTCTGAATACTTAATTGTTTTGTAAATAGTTTTTCTTGTTGTGGGACCACACTTTGCACCAATTCGGTAGAATGGCCCATATACACACACACACACACACACACACACACACACACCTGCTTCTTTGTCATCACTGTGACTGCATTTCTCACCTGGCTGTGTCATACTATATACTAGCTGTTCAGCTGGGACTAAACCGTGTCTGGGCAACCCATTACCATGTATGCTCTGCTCTGAACAGTATCCGTGCTTCTTCCCCAAGAGTTGTAGCTATACGATGTAGATCTGAAGGCTTGAAGCTAGCAGACTAATATGTAACTCACTCTATTTCTCCTTCTCGGCAGACCTCCCTCCCTGTTGAGGATCTGTCTGGATCAGGTGATGATAATGAAGGGTCTGGGTCTGGGGACTGGACAGAAGGCAACTCAGGTAAGTGAAATCCCTACTAGCATGGTTAACAATAATACTGGATGCACATGGACATTTTGGTTTCTGAGTTTCCTGAATAATATCTCTGTTCTGTTTTAGACCCCCATGTCGTACCCACAACCATCTCACAGTTTACCCCAGGAGGGAACAGAATCATCCCGGATATCAACTTGGGTGACACTAAAAGAGAATTGTCTGTAAGGACTGATATGATTTATTCTCACTATTGCTTATACAGTATATGGTGGCATTTTGGTATTTTGTTATTAAACTGTGTGTACCTGTTTATGCTTAGGATGACTCGGATATAATATTTGATTCCCAGCCATCGCATTTACCACCTCCAACTGGACAGGGGAGTCATAGTTTTTTGGAGGACAAGGAGACTCTTGCAGGTAACCCTTGCGCTATGCTGCCAGTGCTAGCTAGTTTAATGTTTTAAAGGTATGTTTCAAGGTAGCCCATGCTTCATCTTCATCATTTGTACTTGAAGCACTGAGCCGATTAATGTTGCTAATTAGTTGTACCTGCTCACTGAGCCACTGCATTAATTAGCTATTCCAGGTGACTGGAGCAAAACAACTGCAAGGAGGTGTAATCCCTCTGCCTAAAGCATGTGTCTCTGGTAAATGACAAAGGATAATCAGAACATCTTTTCTCCTCTCAGCTGTTGTCAGTGGAGGCGTTGGGGCATTGGTCCTGGCCCTTGTGCTTGTCGCTGCTGTGGTGTACAACATGAAGAGGAAGGAGAAAGCAAAGTGTGGAGCAGACCAGAACACACACTGCAGCACAGTGTATCACAAAGCACAGACAAAAGACGAGTTCATAATAGCATAGCCCTACACACACTCACAATGATAAAAGAGGAGGAGAGGTTCTCTTGCTGTAGAGAGAATAAATATAATCCAGGGAGAGTGTGAGAGGGAAATGAGAAATAATAATAGTGGTGGGGAGATGGTGGGGCAAGAGGAGGTAAACCCAAGTAGGTGCAAGAGCAAGAGCAAGAGCAAGAGAAGGAAGAAATGGAAAGGGAAAGAAGACAGAGGGTGAAATGGGAAAATGAAAGGGAGGTGTGGAAAGCAGAGAAGTAAAGTATGTATGAGGGGAAATAAGTAACAAGGGGAAAGAGAGTGAAGCGACAAAATGTGTGGATATATAGTCTGGTAGTAGTAGGAAAATTAAAGAACATAGACAAAAGACGGAAAGGGAAATAAGACAAATTTATGATTAAATGTTTTATCCAGTACTTTGCTAAACTTTGAGAGAGAGAGAGAGAGAGTGTGTGTGTGTGTGTTCAGTGCCATATGACTCAGGAATTTATTTTGTTTTATGACTGGTGGACCTTCCTGAGATGCTGTTCAACTTTGTGTTCCCATTTCTTCAGATATGATACTGTATTTATTAATGGCATATGCCTTAAAAGGCCAGAGACAGAGTCGGGATTGGCCATTTGTAACAGTGCCCTTGCTAAAATGTAGCACAAATGTTTACTTTTAAATCTCATTAGTCATTCACAAAAATGTATTATTTTTTTACAAAAATTCACTCCATGTAATCACTTGCTTAAACTACAAAACTATTTCATGTAGTATACGGGTTATAGACTACATTAAAAACTAGACATCTGTATTGTATTCTGATGTTTTAAGTGGGCTTGACAACCTCTGTGTTTGTAGGCTTGATTCTTTTGAATAGTAAAGGACACTTCTAAAGGTATTTTTTGTCAGCTCTCATTTCCTGTCTTGGTAGGCTGGTAAGATGCATTTCCATTATTTTATTTTAAAAACATAAAACTGCATTTAGACTATTATTTAACCATGAAATAATGGTTAAATCAGAGAACCATAAAATATCACGTATCTGTTCTTTATTCATAAATCTGTTACTACAGTGGCTGAAAATGGTCCAGGCTTCAGAACCAAGATGTAACTTTAGGTCTTATTTTCCAATTATTATTTTTCCAAAAATAAACCGCAAAGCCCAAACCGCAAACTTAAACGACTCCAGTAAGCCAACATCTCAGCAGCTTTAGAAGAGTTACAGTCGTTTTGTGAATGCCAACTTGGTTACTACTCACAGCTATTATGGCTGGGCCCTCCTCTGCAGGGTGAGGATTCAGAGAGGTAACCTTGTGACATCATTTAGTGACATTTATTCAAACATCACACTATTATGTATAAACCTCATGCATGAAAATATTTATGGTGCTTGAGCCTCATGACGCAATATCTATCGTGAAGATACTGTTAGATAGTTATTCTCGCTGGTTAAGCAATTATATGCGCACAGTGCATTAGCTTTTTGCCTACCACTGTTTTACTTTGCTGGATGATATGTTTGATGTCTGACAAAAACATGACATTTTTTGAGTAAGAGTACCATGCAAACTGTTATATTACATTCTCCATGTAGGCCCCGGTTCTCGTTTGTGTTTGAAATAATGCAGTTGATGGAATTTCCCAGTAACACTCTTGCAGCGATTGCGCCAACAAAAAAATACAAGGATAGCTTTATTACAGCAGCAGTGATCCCTCCCCTTTCCCTTTCCTTTCGCTGGATGATTGGCTTATATCGGTCCATCATTGGTTAACTCCGATGCTTGTCAAGGCCGTGTTTCTGTATTTTTCTTTCATCACGTCAGTCAGATAGGGAGGCGTTTCCATAGTCGACCGTTGTTGATGGTGGAAGTCTTGTAGGTCGTGCTGTTTTCATGATGTTTCTCCCCAACATCCAGGGCGATATGCATTTTAAACCGACTCGAGACAGATTCTACACGACAAGATGTTGTGGATGCTGCCATGTTCGGACAGGAACGATTATCCTGGGAACATGGTATATGGTATGTGAATATGGTCGATACGCGTTGGCTAGCTGCAGAAGCCATTTGTTTTGCAGGGCTAACAAGAGCTAGCGACTAAGCTAACTTGAAAAGAGCAGGTAATGTCGTGGTTCACTCTGCTGTGCTTTTCTTGTCGCTATGATAGTCAGGCACAACTGTCATTTGATAATAGAAAGAGATAATATTATCTAGATAGATAGCTAGGTTGGTAGCGAAACTGACCAGCTAACAGGCTACGGCTAGTTAGCTTGATCCAAACTTTACTGAACCAAATGAACCAATGTCCTGCAAGAATGTGGACGTGATATTTAGTCAGTTGTCCAAACATCACTTACTAACTCTAATAGGTTTGACCGCTAACGATACTGAACTTTACTAGTATTTGTGGAAATAACTGGGAGGTTCTAAATTTCGCTTCAGATTTGCTATTGTGCGCTTGAATGGGCGAATGATACTGGCATGTTTCATCGGTCCGATGACTAACCTAACCCAGACGCTCTGCTGCGGTTGCTGTAGCTGTCAACTAGCTAGCTACCCAACTAGCTAAGTTAGCTAGCGTAGAGATCATCATGTCAACTGTTTAAAATGCCTAACTTTATTATACAGAGAGTCCTACAATTATCTGGTAGGTAGGATAACATATCCAAGAAATACCATGTACAATGTGATTTTCATTGTGTTTCATTTAACACAAAGATATTCAGTAACGTTAACGTTACTAATTCAGTGACGTTAGGATACTAATGCTAACTGACTGCTGTAAGGTTATATTATTTAAAATCTTTGCTATGGTACTATACTGTAACCAAAGAAAGTGTTTCACAAGGCACACATATTTTTTTAGACCTAACGTTACGTTTATCAGTACAAGTTAAGCATTGTGGCGAGCTTTAGTAGTGGTAAGTAACGTAGCGATAGGATAGCTATCATCACGTAATGCTTTCCAGTTATGGAGCTAAACAGCGATAGCCCTAACAAAACAAATGCCGAAGAGATGAGTAATGTCATATTGGTCGGGTGGAGGTCAGTTTAGAAAACAAAGTAAACATTATAATTTCACCAATGGACTCTGTGCCTGTCCACTTGGCCCTCTGTCTGTGATGTGCCGTCGGTCCTAACAATTGTTATGCTTCCAGTGCTTCCCACGTTACGCAACAGCTGTTAGAAGGGTTTTATGTGAACGTAGGTGCTTTTAATCCCACACTGCGTGTGTGTATGTAGCCTGTCTTTGTAGTGCACGTTCTACAAATTGTGTCTCCGTGCATTTTGGTCTAGTCATTAAAATTCACAGGAAAGATTATGTAAGTAACTGAGCTATTTTCCATGTATGTTTTTCTGTGTGCGATTCAGGTCCTCGTTTAATTTTCAATGTTGCCCAAATGACGTTTCTTTTTGAGTGCAGTTTGTTATGGTGACCCCTAATATACTTCCATAGTTCCATATATTTTATTTTGCTGGCTCCAGCATGGATTTAGTGGATTTTTAGTGGAAGTAAACCACCACCACAAACACACATACACACACTAAAGTTTGATGCATTAACCTAGGTATTCTTGAATATGTCCAGCTATCCATTGTAACCTAGGTCCAAGAACCCTTAGCCTTCAAAGTGCTGCTCACCCGGAACCTTTGTTGTATTATTACTCTCTCTTTCCTTTCTGGTTCCTGCAAATGCTGCCCCACCTCGTATTGTGTACTACCTTTTCCAGACTCATAAGAAGCTCCTCCTGTCGGGTCAAGCAAATTACAGCAACTACTTCCTCAAACTCTGACAGCATGACAGAGCATGACTGCGTCTCTCACCCCAACATGTTGACTTATCCTCCGGTAAAGCTGCCACATCCCAGGGTGCTTCTGGGACTCTGGGGAAGATTCTGGCGGATGTTGTCAGAAAGTTCTGGTGGTAGAAAGATTTTAGGCCCCATAGTGGTAGACGCAGGGGAGTCAGGTAGCCTTGGCCCTGGGAGCTTAGAAACAACAAATCGATATACAAACTAATGAAACGGATGATATCAGTAACAGCAGCTGGGGAAAAAACTTGCCACAGTACGGCAGTTTAGGTTTCACGGATAAAGTAAGAGAAGAAACCCCCAAGGAAAATACTGGAAATACAATTGCAGTTCTAGCTTGTCATATTGTTGCCTTGGTATGCATTCACAAGGTAATGTGGCGCGTTACACCGTTGGAACTTGTGGGAAGGGGCTGAAGCTAAAGTGCATTGGGTTTAGGCTGCGTATCAGCTCTACCAAGGGCAGGGTGGTTTCGAGCATCTGAGAGCATCTGTCTCAGGGTGCATGTGGATATTTGTATTTTATGATGTAGATGTATAAAAGGAGGTATATTTTCCTGTAGGATTAGTCAGTATTTTTGGTTAAAGATGTCCATTTCACATTAGACGCTGGAAGTCTGCTGAGCTTTCTTCATGAGGAGAGTAGGTTGGATTGGCTTATAATGAAAAGCAGACCATTTGTATTGGGATTTTGTGATGTAACTATGCTCTACGAAGGGTCCTGCTTGAGGTTTTTGAGATGAATTCAGCACGTCAGTGTTTTCACACTAATATTTAACTGTCACCACTTTGAAGTTTTATTGCCTTTGCTTGTGAAGACTGTGTGCATACTGTGGTTTCTCCCCTGGATTGCAAATTAATATTATTTCCACTCATTTTGTCTCTTCTTCTCTACCTCTTCTCACTGCATTTTCTGTCTTTCTTTCTCTTCTCTCTTTTCTCCATCTGTGCAGGTGGTGAATCTGCTAATGGGGATTCTGCTGACGGTGGCTGTCACCCACCCTGAGAACGTGCCCGCCGTCAACCTGCAGTACGAGGCCATTGAGTATTACCTAGCCTCCGACAGGATGTCAGGTTAGAACCCCCCCCCCCACACACACACTTAAAACTTCATTGGGTTTACAGTTTAGACCCCAGCTGGCAGGCATGTTTCACTTAGATCATCTTGCCAAAGACATCTTGCCTTGCAAGTACTTCAGTGGAACTCTTTTGGAAGCCTGTAGTGTGATCCAAATGAATCTCTTTGTTTAATGAGGTTTGCAGTTCCCTACAACAGTGGTTCCCAAAGTGTGTGGTGTGGAATTACTGCAGAGGTGGTGTGGGTTGAGGGCAAAAAAAACGTAACGAGAACCCGAAACAACAACTAGTCAAATTAAGTATTTATGCCTACTTCGCAATTAAATGAGATGGTCAGGGCCTACTGTTTAGCCTGTTATAATTATTAATACTACAGATATGTGCATCTGAGCTAAATAGCCAATCTTAAAACCGTACAAGATCCATCCAGCATTACTCTGTTCTAAATAAGAACTCTGATCAAATATTTAATGGATTGATGAAATGACTGAGGGTCCGGGGTAATTTGTTGGCATTAAATGTTTGGCAACCACTGCTCTAGAAAAATGTGACTGTCAGTGTGTTTACATGATGGTATAATTAGAATCTTTGCTTAGTCGGACTATGCTATCTTTTGGGGCAAGTGCTATTATCCCAATATACATGGCAGTGAATAAATCGAATCATTGGCCGAAAGCATGTCATATCCATAACGATAGGTGGTGCTGTTTTCATTACAACTAGTGGTGATACAGCCATTTCCGCTTGACCTCTTCACCACTACCAATAACAACAACAGTTGATTGAGCATGAATCGCGTCTGTTCATCGGTCCAGAAATGCCTGTTGCCTCTTGGGTTGTTTGTTTGTTTGTTTCTGCTGGGCCGATGTGTTTATAAGTTACATTATTCAAAGGTGAAGAAACAAGAGAGAAACGCACGCACATTCACACGGGGACGGCCCAGTGTTCCGAAAGCCCGATATTCCGAAATCTCAATATTCCGAAAAATAGTCCTCCTGGCGAAATTTAGAAATATTTTAAGTGGCACAAAACACACACAGCATTTAGTTTGGGCAGCGGAGCGGAGACGCTCACCGGGCTATCACGCATATAACTTTTCCTAGGCAATATTTGTTAACTTAGCCTACTCTGGTTTTGAATATGGGGTACCACTCATGCAAAGGAAATCACCGGCACATTGTCGCAGGACATTACGCAGATCTTGTCAAGCACTGAGAAAGCATGCATGCGTTGGCAATCATAAAAGTATGTTTGCGATGCAAATGCCATGTGTGTAGTATTCTGAATTAAAGTTCATGCTTGTGAAATAAATGCATTTATATTGTAACGTGCCGGCATAGTCGCCCCATAATGCCGTGCGGCTGGCGCATACTGTTATACTCTATGTGCTGCACTGGCGCCGCTCAGCGATGTTCCCTGACAGTGTTCCTTACCGTTCTAAGTACATGTCGTTGTTCTGTGTTGGGACAGAGGTTGTGCAGGTGTGTGACTGTAGCACAGTCTGTTCGTGGTAACTTGCACCAGGGCATAAAGCCCGTGCCATTTTGACAGTGTGTTGAGTTTAGTGTTTAATAAAAAACAATGAATGTTTGGGTAGAAATTTGCCGAACTTTCCAGGGCTTGATAAAACGCACTGTGTTTTGGCTGTAACTCATTTAGCTGTTTCCAGCTCTGTATCTGCATCGTCAACGCTGGGCATTAGTTGTCCGTACTCCGATTTTATAGTTTCCCCATTGTAATAAATATGCGTTCATGATATTTTTTTTTTTTCTTCTCGCGTTGCAGAAGGTACGCACAGTGTGTACGGCTGCATGCGCCACTGGAACTCTGTGCAATTAATACAATACATAATAGGCTAATTGATACAATATCTCCTCGTTTGAGTGTGGTTGTTTGAGTGCAATGGGAGTGTATGATCGTTGTTGTCTATAAAGGAAGGTATTGCCCTCTACCTGTCACGTCTCTGTCTTTAGAGGGCAGGCAAAATTTTGAAATATTTTAAGTGGCACAAAACACACAGCATTTCGTTTGCACAGCAGAGCGGAGACGCTCACCGGGCTATCACGCATATAACTTTTCCTAGGCAATATTTGTTAACTTAGCCTACTCTGGTTTTGAATATGGGGTAGGCTACCACTCATGCGAAGGAAATCACCGGCAGATTGTCGCAGGACATTACGCAGATCTTGTCAAGCACTGACAAAGCATGCATGCGTTGGCAATCATACAAATATTATTGTACAGAACAACGACATGTACTTAGAACGGTAAGGAACATATAGAGATATTATTGAGCGCTAGTGCATCACATAGAGTATAACAGAATGCGCCCGCCGCACGGCATTATGGGGCGACTATGCCGGCACGTTACAATATTCTGGTCTAAAGTTAATGCTTGTGAAATAAAGGCATTTATATGTTTATGATTGTGTGATTCATTGGGATGTGCATGTGGGCTATAGTGGTTCACGTTGCTGTGCTCACAATTTCGGAACAGCGTGCTGTCGGAATAATGGGCTTTCGGAACATTGCTATGGAACCTTGGTCAGGTAATAGCCGAGTGACAGCTGATTTGACAGTAGGCTACTGCTGTGTGTTTTAAGCAAATCAAATGTGGAACGTCCTTATACGTGTTTAAGGAGGGGTTGTAAAGGTGCTCATATCTTCGGACCTCTTCTGTTATGTTTGTTCATAATCAACAAGAATAAGCTTGTGAGACAGTCTGCAGGATATTCATAAAAAACTGTGTCATTAGTATGAACAGTTGAGACAACTTATCGTCTCTTTCGTCTTCCGGGTTACGACCTGGCAGGGAGGGAGGGAGGAGGGCGGCGGGATCTCAAGCATGCGCAAAGACGCAAAGTCCAGTTCCTTATCCAATTCACCGTTACATGCCGCAATAGTCGAACTATCAACTGGAGCGGATCGAGTTATCCAGGGGTGTTAGTCCGACTATGTGCGGTCCGACTACGATCCGACTAAGGTGTTTACATGAAACGGATAATGCGATTTCAGTCTGACTAAGCCAGTTATTCGAATCCATGTAACCACGGTCTGTGTGAATGAATACGTTTCTGCATCACCTGTTGTAAAATTGCTAATAAGTTTCACCCAAGGCTTTGTGGTTCTTTTCTTCGGAACTGGTTTTACATAAAACTGATATCTGGAGCATGTAAGTACAAGTAGTCCCGAAATGGTAGTCAGACCAGTTAGTTGGCTGCTCTAGTCATAAACGTGTAAGGTTAAAGGTCATTGGTTGATGAATACAGAGCATTGTGAAAGCTGCTGATGCAGGGTAGTGAAAAAGAGCACACTAATTTCCACTGACGTTGTGTCTGACCTCTCTTTGATACTGGTGATCTCTTCCTGCCTGTGTCTTTGCTAAACAAAGTTCTGGAATAGATAATGCCAGAATCCCCTGTAACAGAAGTCCCCCACCCCCCAACCAGTCCAGTTTGATTGACTGGCATGGTGGTCCCCAGAGCTAGGCTTTGTGTAATAGCACAAGAAGAGCCTTTCCTCTCCTTCCCTCTTTCTCTCCCTTTTTTCCTCTTCTCGTCCTCTCTCTTTTTTTCCCCCATAATTTCTCCATTTTCTTCTTCCCCCCCCCCCCCCCCCCATTCTTTTTGTGCTCTTTTTCCCTTACCACTCTGTGCTGCTTTCAGCAAACCAATCGGCTTCCCAGAAAGGGTGACTCAGGAAAGCACTTGGTATTCTCCCAGCCAAAGTTACCACACAGTCATGAACAGGAACTCCTGTTCAGCAGTAAAGTATTTAAGGCTGATGTTTTTTTGGGGGGAAGAAATGAGTGCGAGGGGAAGTAATGGGAAGGGGGGGGGGGGTGGTTACTACAGACCACATGAATCTCAAAGATAAAAAATATTTCACAATTTTGGTGAAGAAACCTGTAGTTCTACGTAGAATTTTATCTGTAGGTAAGGTTTTGGTAAAAAATGCTTCTGTATGGGTAGGTAAGACCATCATAAACAGGGCTCATTGTAAGGTCACACTAATTTTACAGCATATTGTGCTTCAACAAAGGGATAATATCTTTGTTTATTTATTTTTTGTATTGGCGTCTATCCAGAGCATTGCAGGATCTACCACAGAGTAGCCCTGACTGAGCATTGACTCCTGTCTGGATGATGGAATAATCTCTCCCCTAGTTTCATAAAAGTGAAATACTACAGCTTTATCTAATGGGTCCAGCTAACCCAGAATCTGCTTTGCCCAGTCACAGACGACAGGTCATAAAATATTCACTGGCCAGAATGTCAGAAGGATATTTCAGACAACAGCTTTCTGCTGCTTCTTCTCTCCATGGCCACTTTAGCAGCAGGTCCCAGAACTGTACAGTACCTGTTTTAGCTGCAGCCTGGGAAACGATGGCTGTGCTGAAATTTCTCTTCTTAGGCACTTCACTTCACTGTGTTTTACAAAGTTCCAAAGCCCTTTGTTGTTGCGCCAACATTTCGGTCTAATCGACCTTCATCAGAGCATCAGTGGATCTTAAACTTTATTTTCATGCACTTGTTAAACATCAATCTAGATGTGGGGATGCCTAATAGAACAATGTTAAAGTGAAGCACCTGCAAGTTAGAATTGCCGTATACGTCTCAACTCTGCCCACACAGCCAAAGAAGTATTATTTACAGATGTGGCACATTACGGTAATGAAAGCCCTCGCAGGCACTGTTCTCCAGTTGGCAGGGCCGCTGGTCAAGGGTGTGGCTGTGTGGACCGGAGCTCAGCCGGTGGTGCTTCTCCAGAGCCCCGCTGCAGCTCTTCCAGACAGGCCGTGTGCTGCAGAGGCATCGAGCGCAAACCGAGGTTCAAAGACAGGGAATATTAAAAAATCCACCTCCACCATCTCTCTTCAAAGCGCAGTGGCTACGGCTGGCAGATGCCCTGGGCGGGATGTGACGCGACATGACAATCTTCTCTGGCTGTGACGAACACACACCACTCACCTCTGTCTCTTTAAAAAAAAAAAAAAAAAACATTTAAAAAAAAGTATATTTAAACTGCTCTATCTCCCATTTTTGGTTTGTTATGTTTCTGGCATCTTCTCTCTGTCTCTCACCATCTCCAACTCAAGAGTCTTTCCATCTCTCTTCTACCTGTCTTCAAATTTAGCTCAGACACAGACAGAGAATGTTAGATTGATGGAGACAAAGAGATTGAACGAACTTGTGTGTGTGTGTGTGTGTGTGTGTGTGTGTGTGTGTGTGTATTCTACACAAGTAATGGGAGTGTGTGTAAGTGTCTCTCTGTCTGTGATGGAGACACAAAGGCAGAAGTATGCTTCCTTCTCCCCCAGTCCTCTCCTGCCAGACCAGCATGCCACGGCGCTTTAGGCAGCTTTTAATTACGGTTGGCTCGTCTGGACCTCGGCCTCGATGCAGGCATTCAACGACAGCGTGTGTGTGTGTGTGTTTGTGGGGAGTTAGTTGAGGATTCCTTAGGGCAAGCTGAAGTGAATTGATAGAGTGAGTGGACAAGACCTCCCCCCCACCAGCGCACACACACACACACACACACACACATATACAGCCGCAAACTCCATTTATGCACAAATCAATGCTAAGCCATTAAAAACTATAAACAGTCCTCTGAGACCACTGGCCTGCTGCCTGCTCCAGTGTGGCTCGCGATCAGGCCAAGACTACAAGCATGGGCGGATGAGGAGCTCCCCTCTCCACTCTCATCCCATACACCCACCTACTTAGTCACATGCAAATCAATTAACCTTAACAGCTCCTAGTTTGGCCGGTTCTAGGTGCCCAGTGTCACTCTGTGGAATGTCCGTTGCGTTGTGTTAAGCTCCCCATGTGACCCAAGCATCTTAAAGCTATTGTGATGAGCGCAGAAATGTGAACAATGCTGAGAGTCAGCGTTTCCTCGGTTGAAGCGTCCTGGGGGGAAATTCGTGAGGGTCACTCAGGGACGTCAGATTGTTTGGTGGAGCGGTTTGTATTGCTTGCAAAATAACCCAGAGCAAATGTCTGCAAAAGGCCTCAAGTCTGTTAAAGCTGTTGATACAGACATTTTCGGTCTCTCACTCAAACTCTTGTTTTGTTTTCTTCCCCCCCAGAAAACGCCTGCGTGGGATTCGCCATCTCTCTCCTGATGGTCACCATCAGTGCAATGATGGTGTACGGGGCCATCACTGTAAGTGCATCTAAAACATTGTTTGCAAAGTGTGAAAGACTAAGAGTGTGAGCGACAGAGAGATCATGCACAGGCATGCTGACACAACATGTTTTATCTTCATATTTTAGCAAGATAACCAAAGATTCTGGGGATGTATTGCAAGCAAAGAATCTGTGGAAGGAGTGTTTAGTGTCACTTGTACGCATTTGTCCCGCATCTATTTGGGATTTGTGTGTGTGTGTGTTCGCATATCTGCATGTGAGTGTGGAGATCCCTGCAGTGCCTCTTCACACACAATCATAACTCTGCCTCTGTCTGCGGCCTTCTTTTTAGAAGAGAGTCTTCTGACGTGCCAGCTTTGAAGTGCAAATAGGCTCTCCAGAAGACATGGGTGTGAAGGGAACCTTTTCTGTATGCTCTATTATTAGACCAGGAGATGGAGATGTGGTTGTGTCGGAAGGATAATGTAATTGCATTTCACATCATTTTGGTACAAGGCTGCCAGAGGATTTTGTGTGTTGAATAATCTGATAATTTATTTGAAGGAGTGTCTGGCAAGCAGAATCTGTGACTTTCTTGTTTTTCCTTTCTATTTCTGCCCCTTGTTTGTTTAATGTTATGTCCTCTCTCCGCAATAATCAGCTAAGGTTAAGAAATCAATACCACAAGCTGTGGAAGAACATCACGGAGTACCCCTGCAGATGTGCCCGAGTCTCACTGTGTTTTTGTGCTTATTTGCATTGCGTAACTTTCCAGAGGGAACCAGACCTGCACAGGTTTGCGATTCGCAGACCCCTTACCTACCAGACCCCCCAGCAGAGAAGCACCCTCCCCCCCCCACCCCCACATGGTATTGAGAAACCACACCCAGGTTAACATTGGTGGCCAGTGGCTGCTTGAGCAGAGTTCAACCTGGTGAGCAGTTCCTGGTTCAGTTACCTGGGTCTGGTGGCACAGTTCCAGAATGTGGCACTGAATTAGTGTAGCTGTGAATTGTGACGCTTCCAGAACCTCATAGGTAGCTCTGTGTTCTCTACAGCTGTAGTCTATACAATATGCTGAAAAGAGTTAAATGGATATTGAATCTAGTGCCCAAGGTAGTCTTATCGGTGCCATACATATGTGGGAAGCTCTGTAGCAAGAGTGAACTGCAAAGACCTCTGCAAATACCTGGGGTGGCTGCATGCCTTCATACCAACCAAACAGGAACATACCTAATGCGCAACTAACCAAACAGCCAATTTTAATTTAGTTTGATTTCATTATGGTAATCAGATGTGTTGCTGCTTGTTTTGGAATGAAAACGGTTGCTGCCACAGTGGCCCCATCCCGATAAGATCTGCTCAGTCCTCATGTGGTGGAATGAGGTTGGAGCTTGGTTTGGCCCGAAGAAGCTCACTTAAGGCTTCGCTTCAGACAGACAGCTCTAAAAGAGCAGAGCAAAGGAGGGCCTGCACTCCGGAGGCCCTTGTTCCTAACGCTCGTGCAATGGGTGCGAAAGCACCGCAGCTGGGGTCAGAGCAGAACATTCCGGAACAGTCCACGGGGCTGCGCACTGGGCTTTTCAGCTGTGGACCAACACATTCCCAAACCAAAGGCCCCCCTTGCCATATCACTCAGAAATCCTATTGGGAGTCCCAGAGTCATCGAGAGTTTGCATTTACATTTGCTCCGACAGATTAGAGCAGTAGACCCTGTAGAGATCCCCTGGTCCTACGCTTGAAAGAGTTCCCAGTTCCCAGTCTGATTTAGTTCCTCAACATGCAGCCTCTTAGGAAAAAAGTGACTAGAAACAGTGCTTTTGAATTAAGTGGTTGAAAATGATGTGGTCAAATGTGCATAATATAATCCTGACTTTGTGTGTGTGCGTGTGTTTTGTCCACAGCACCGTGATGGCTGGCTCATCCCATTCCTCTGCTACCAGATGTTTGACTTCATCCTCAGCTGCTTGGTGGCCATCAGTTCTCTGACCTACCTGCCGCGCATCAAGGACTACCTGGACCAGCTGGTCAGCACTTCCCCCTCACCTGTGCCTAAATACCTTCCCTATAACACCTTGAGTCTTCATCTCCAACACTGTCTCTTTCTGTCAACCTTCACAACTTTTGAAATATTTTTGAATTCACGTTTATCGCGCTTTTGCAAAACGGTTCTAAATGCACATATTCCTGAAACACAAATTCAAGCAAAGAAGAAAAATCTGTTGTCTGTTGACACTAACCAAAATCTCTCTTTCTTTCTTTCTTTCTTTCTTTCTTTCTTTCTTTTTTTTTTCATTCATCCCTACCTTCAGCCGGACTTCCCTTACAAGGACAACCTGCTGTCTCTGGACTCCAGCTGCCTGCTGCTCTTCGTCCTGGTCTTCTTCGCCTTCCTCATCATCCTCAAGGTAACAGAGGATTCATTCGGAGTCTGAGTTTACTGCCAAACCACTTCCCTGTTTCCCTGGCACTACTCTTAAAATAGACACGGTTTCACGAAATATTACTCCAGTGCAGCTTGGTCTGAAACCCACTGAAGAGTCTCAGTGGCTCAATAACCTCCTTCAGTGTAGGATCGCTCTATTACGTACTGTATTTGCTTAGTCATATTTATACCAGTTACTGGTAAATGTTTTACCATTGTTTTCCGGTGAATCATCCACCCTCAAAAAGTACACACGGCTCATGGGTACATTGTGTCATCCTCGCGATACAGTTAATGTTAGGCTTCAACTTCATTCCTGTCACGCAGGCCTACCTGATCAACTGTGTGTGGAACTGCTACAAGTACATCAACAACCGAAACATGCCTGAGATTGCAGTCTACCCTGCCTTCGAAACCCCTCCTCAGGTAGGTGGCGTTGTTGACATCTTTCAAACTGTTAAACGGACACCCCTATGGCCAACATGGGGTCATTTGAAGTTGAAAGATGTTTTTTTTGCACAGTATGGGCTCAGGAAAGTATACTCTTATTCTGTACTGAAGCGGTCTGCTGCATGTGTTATCACACCTAAGTTGAGCTACACTCTTTCTAACTGCCATCAAGCCTTCCGTCATAGGCATTGGCGTTCAATTTTTTTGTCTTGGCTAAACTGTCTTTGGTGTTCTCCCACAGTACGTGTTGCCCACCTATGAGATGGCCATGAAGATGCCGGAGAAGGAGCCGCCCCCACCCTACATGCCTGCCTGAACATCCCCCTGACCCTGACCCCCCCCCCCCCTTTACCCCGTCCTTCCCCCACCCACCTGTTCTGCCCACCCTTCTCCCTTCTCATCACGTAATTGTCTGTACAGTCACCAAGAACTCATTGAACCCTTCTTGCATCACTTTCCTGAGTGGAGTGGAGTGCATTACACGACCTCTTGTTAGTTCCCTGCCCTCCTCCCTTGGTTATTGAGGAGTCATCGGGTGACGTCAGTAAGATGAGAAGGTAAAGGCAGGTTGCACAGGCCTGCCGAGGTGGACTTGAGCTTGTGTACATAACAAAAAGCGGTTTAAAGGTTTTTCTGTCACTTTTTTTTGTCTCCTCTCTCAATCTTTCCGTCACTTCATGTCTTCTGTTTGTTTTTCTGTCTGTTGGCCTTTTTGGATCCCTTGTTGAAGTTATTTTGATGTCTTAGTGAAAGGGATATTGTGTAACATTGCTTAAGACGCCTATTCCAACCATAAGTCACTCCCTGCAAAGCACCGTCCTGTCCTTTAGGTTGAATATTTAAGAGGCACTTTTAATACAGAGAAGACCTCGAGACAAACCGTATGGATTCTTAATGATTGATATTACTCTTTACTGTTGCCTGTTTTCCTTATTTTTTCCATTTTAAATGTGTGCTATATGTTTATGAATTAAGGTTTTATCCTAACCATGTTTGAAGTGTCTGGTGAAAGAGGGTTGTAGGAATTAAAAAAAACAAACAAAAAAAAACAAAGCAAATATATATATAATTTCTTATTTTAAATAACACTTTCCTTTTGACATGACCAGACAGGCTATCTTGTTTGACCATGCCAAGTTTTCCCGTTGTGGCTGCAGTCTTTATTGTGAACCGCCCTTGTGTTAAGCCAGTAGCTTGAGGTATACCTTTGGCCAGTCGTCCAGGGTGTCCCGCGCTCTCTATTCGCGAAGGGACAGCGCCCCCTGGTGATGCGGAAAATTGTAGCTACTGTTGTGGTCATCCGTGGATGCATGCTACTCTTACTTTATCAGTCTTTAGTTTCTCATGCAGTCTGAACCATTGTGGATATTATAAACACACACACACACACACATTCACAGAATGGCTTCAATAAAATTTCAAAAACATTTGTATCCATCACATGACACCAAGCTGACTTTTTTCTGTGTTTTTGTCTCCGTACATCAGGGATGGGCAACTGGTGGCCCGCCTTCTCACTCAGTGGGGCCCGCAGATACATTTTCAAAAATCTTAAAAATGCTTCCTTTACCGCACCGAATCAGTTTCAAATTGTAATGAAACAGTTCACCGATAGATGGCGCTTCCTTTGCAAACAATATGCGGGTAGCCCGGGCCTTCTCCTTCAGCGAGGAAGAGAGATAGAGCCATGGCCGCGAGCAGTACAAAGCGAAAACTTGACTAAGAGAATCGTGTCTAAGGCAAGATGGGAAGCAGATCATCTGTTCACATAATTTAAAGGCAACCGCATGTGTCTAGTTTGCTTAGAAACGTTATCAGCCATGAAATATTTCAACATAAGTCGCCACTACAACACCTTGCGCGAGAAGTAGGCTACACCGCAGCTGCTAGGGCTGCTGTCGTAGCCGACCTCAAATCAAAAGTACAGCAATAACAGCGACTTTTTACCAGAGCCAGAACCACACAGGAGTCTTCACTCAAGGCATCTTATGCTTTTGGACTTGAGGTTGCCAAAGCAAAGAAGCCCTTGTCAGATGGCGAAATTGTGAAGAGGTGTGCCGTAGAAATGGTCAAAGCTTTTGGTGACGATAACCTGGTTAAAAACTTTGAAACGGTCTCCTTGACCCGTCGCACGGTGACTCGCAGAGTGACATTCACGATCATGTCGAGGGGAAGCTGAAACAATTCATGCATGACTGCAAGTAGCTACTTCTCCTTGGGTGGGAGTACAGATGTGATGGATGTTAGCCAGCTACTGATTTTTACAAGAACTATTGACAGTTAATTTGAAGTGCACGAGGAGTTATTAAATTTGATGTCTTTGCACAAGGGCACGGACATTTTCAACACCGTTAATAGTGTTGCAAGTGCGTTTGGTGGCTTTGAAAAGCTGTCAGCTGTTACGGATGGCGCACCCACGATGCAGGGGAAACACCGGTTTCGCATGGCTCCAATTTATGCGTGAGGTAGAGCAGGTATATGGGGAAAATGTGAATAAAATCTTAAAAGTGGAGTGGAGGTAAAACATGCACTAAAACATGATTATTAGTTGTTGCACTTAATGTTGGGTTGCTGTTTTGTGCAATCATTGAATGGTGATTTTTGAGTTATGAGAGCCCTTTGCACTGAAAAAAATCACTCCGGAATGTGGTTATTTTTGTTTCCTTATAAACAATCGTTTTGTATTTGTCATTACAGAAGAGTAGAAATGTTACAAATGCATTTGACCATGAAACATATGAAGTTACTGTACTGTATGTTAGTTCAATAAACATACAGAGAGTATTTGGTCTTATTTAAAATGGTAGCTTTCTCATATCCGATTAGTGGAAGTGCGCGGTCCTGTGCGGCCCTCTGGTAGCGAGAAAGAACAAATGTGGCCCTCTCCATCATTAAAGTTGCCCATCCCTGCTGTACATCCACCCGTTAATGACCCCTTATCAGTTTCCTGATAATACTGCCACATGTCAGCAACAAACAGCAGCACAAATCATGACCCGTGTGAATAATCAGAAATGCTTCTATACTTCCAAAAGTTATGAAGTTTTGAAGACACAATGAAAATGAATTAGGCGCGCTCTGTGCTACTTGTGCTCAATTTCATGCATTAAACTGCATTGTTTTTCTAGCCCTCATGTTAGGACATGCATGGAGCACCTGAAACACAATAAGATAGGCCTACATAATGCACCTAAGCACGAGCCGTCTTTTTAGAGTTTCTTTAGTAGCTATTAAGGTGCATGTATTTGTTGATAACCAAAGCTACCCTCCGAGCTTTATAGGAAGTCAAAGGGGAAGTTGGATTTGATTAAGGAGTAACTCATCTCTAAGGTGTGTTATTGAGCCGTTAACTAAATGATAGGACTGTATCGTGATCATGTAACACATCAATCTGGTGTTAATTCTGACAAAATTCCCATTTTTTATAAAAATCTTCATTTTTATGAGTTTAAAATGGCTCCACATACCATGTAGGCTACTGTTTAAAAACACTCTGAACCGATGCCGACGTATCTACGGTCATTTGGTACATGAAATCGGCCATGAAATGGGCTGCCCACCTCCCCCAACTCCCGTCTCATTTTCGTTTCCTGATCGACTCATACGCCCCCCTCCACAGCCCCTTGCCCACCTTTTTTGCATTTTTCGAAACTTATGCAGAGGGACGAGATAGGATCAGTGCTGGGGGTGAAGATACACTTTAAATGGCAAATCTTCAGTCCTCTTCTAAAGTGACTCATGTAGGCCTAATTGAAAATCCGCGATTATGTCCTAAAATAATAACTTGCGCCATCTTGTGGACAAATCTAATCAGCGTGAAGATGAAGCAAAGGTTATAGCAACTCATCACTCGACGTTTTGCCTATAGCTCATGAAATGCATTATAATTCTATGATTATATATAGGTTTGTGTACGACACGTGGGATGGGTTCTGTGTAGATCTTGACAAACTTTTCTGAATGTATGTGTGGGCCTGTGTATGCAATTGTGGTTCAGGTTCAAATGGTTAAGGTTTTGAGTTAAGTAGACTTTTCAGGAAAATATATTGTATTTTTGTATTATTTTCTTTATTGTGCCCTGCTTAATCAGATGTAGCTTTACCGTGGAGGCTATTTATAATAACAAGAAAGATGAGCATAAAATGACAGCCAGTTCGCACCTTTTCCCCTAAAAATGGGCTGGCTCTAGAGAAAACTCCTTATTGGATAGAACAAGAAACTTAAACGCGCTGTCAGCAGTGTCTTCAAAAGTGCCAACCTTGTAAATGGTAGTGAAACCAGTCAGTTGAAGCAGGACGACTATCGTGAGAGGACCAGTGCTACAATGAGGTCCTTCTTCTGGAGTCTGATCTACGGCCTCTTGGTCTTGTTGCTAGAGGTTTGTGGGACTTACGAGGTTGACCCGCCGCAAGTACATGCGCAAAGTTATGCTCAAAGAAGGAATGTTGCCCGACCACAGTTCCCACCACAGAGAACTCTAAATCCTGCAGGTAAGTTTAGAGCCAAAGATGTTTCACTTAAAGAACTTTACCCGTGATCATTTATACTGGTCTTGGGTAGTTTTATCTGATATTACAGTGGGCTATGGTTTTGCGCTGTGACAGCAAAGTCTTGGCGTCTTACATTGTATCGCTGTGTCCTTGATGCTCTTGCACACAGTGTTTAAATAACAATATATCAAGTGCATCGTGGGCTTCTCCGTTGCATTATTTTGCATTGCATTTAGGACAGCGCACTTACTGTAAAACCTATAAATTAATCTTTATGTGTACTTTTAAATAATATACTGTAGCTTTTTCATCAACGCTTATTGATAAGCAGAGGACAATTTCAATTGCTTGTTCCAAATTAAGCTCAGTCTGTAAGCTATTTCAGAGGATATGTTTGCATAATTTGTAACTATTTAATACTAGCGTTCATTTTGTATTTTGTGCTTTGCAAAAAAGGGTAAGATGTGGACAAACCTATTACTGAAGAGCTTCACTGTGACTGTGGTTATGTGGTTAACACTTTTGAGAACTCACTGAGACCTAATCTGTCAAATAATATTTGAAATTACATGAAAAGGAATGCATGTGGCAGCTCTCCAATAATAGGTTAAAGTTCTGCTTAACTGTCTATCATAACACCGAAATTCAGAAGCTGAAAATATATGCATGACAAAGTAATTGTCTTGCCATATTTTGCAACACCTGTGCACTGCAGTTTGATTTACCTAATCCGTTTGACAAAATGGCTTACGTTTTGTGATAATTAGCAACTCTAAATTCTTCCAAAAAGGCATTACTTTTACTTTCTCAATCTGGATTGTAAACTTCTGCTCAGAATGTACTGGGGTCAGAGTTTCCCACTCCTGTTTAAGATTCCAGAAACACAACAAGTTTTAATCATCTTCCTACCACGACACTCCAAATGGAACTTCTCAGATATTTCCGGTGCCTGTAGTTGATTTGGGAGTTCAGCCAAACTAATGCAGGGATGGCAGTAAATCACACAGTGGTTTGATTACGAGTTCCTCAGGACAGAAACAGGAATGGGAAATACTAACCCGTAGAAGGCCAGGGGTAGATAATCTTATCCATAGTGGGCCAATGGTGCTGGCAGGTCATCACTTATTCCACTCATTCGCTTTTATACAAAGGACTGAAAAGCTTGCAGCCACGTTGGCCCTCTGTAGGTACGATTTGGTCCATCCCTGCAGTGGACTGGAGACCAGTCTAACTAATCACCTACCAGCGTTCTTCATGTGACTAATTTGCTTTACCGCTTCTCCTCTCTGGTGGCCCATAGTACATGGTGTTAACTACAGGTATAATGGGTATCACTACCAACCCCATCAACCACATCACCATCTGCACTACCACCATCAGCCTACAAACCTCCATCTGTCGCCAAACTACCGCCAGCCACACAGGATGTACCCTCCGGTGGTCCACCATCGACCCCTCCCTTTCTCGCCATCGGTTGTGCACCGTCGGCCATTTCCTCTCTCCCCACCTAGGACACACCTCCGGCCCATAGTCCCCACGCCCCCGGCAGTTCACCATTGGGCCAAAGGCCTCATGCTACCAGGGGTTAACCACTTTTACCAAAAATCAGCTCCCCCTTTTAAAGGCCTGGTGCCTCCAGTAGCTTGCAACAAACAACCCCTTGTAATGCCACAGGTGACCGCTAAACCAACTACAATTCCCATAGCACCCGTGACCAATCCACCTCCAACAACCACTGCATTACTAGAGACATTTACTCTACCAGTGGCTACCTTACCACCGGAGACTAGCCCCCAACCGACGAGCACTTTCGCCCCAGAGACTTCACCAGTGGTGACTCTACCACCGGTGACCCTTCCGCAAACAACCATGGTTCCATCAGAGCTACCGGTCAGTACCCAAAGGGGAACCATCACCAACTTCAGTCCTGGGGAGACAGGTAGAATATTCCACAGCTGGGTTTCCTTCCAAACCCAACTGGTTCCAAACAAACTTACTTACAGACGAACTTATGGTTCATTCCCATGTCATGTTACTGTTACTGTACTGTACAAATACTGTACATATCCTGAAACATTTCGGTGTCCGGATCCCTTGGATGGGTCACACAAAATGTCCACCAATTGGACCTCGAACTGTGTATCAGCAAATGTTACTGTTGTCTGTATTTTGTCATATCAAGCAACTAATACTAAGCTTTAAAAACCTGGACCCAATTTCTCAAAAACACTGTAGTAGTATAATGACTGCTATCTCCTAAATGCTATGTCAGGGCCACAATGTTTTTGGGGGAAAGGGTCCAGATCCCCATTGGTTATTAATGTACATCAACAACCACCATCTCAATGGCATTTTTACTAATGATTCTGCAGTCTCATCCCGTGATCACAAATGAGGTAACTATACCTTATTAATTTTTTAGGCCAAAGCTAATATGTAACATTTAACATGACTTGGTAAGAGTATCTCTAGTTAAATAACTTCTCCACATGTTAGCTACACTGATGGTATTGCATCAAGAAATCAAGATGGTCAGTAAGTTTGTTGGTGATCTAATATGCATTTAATATTTCAACAGATAGTGCAAGACTGATGTAATACGTGTACCTAGATATGAAAGCATTTCTTCGATGCTTGTATATTTCACCATAATTTATTCTTTCTCAATGTTGTCGATATGAAATACATGAAAACAAAATCGTCTAACTGATATAACTTGTATTATGTGCACTTACCTCTGTTTGGCCAACCAGCCACTGACAATCAGTGCCAGAGCCGTCCACTAGACCTGGTCTTCATCATCGACAGCTCTCGCAGTGTCCGCCCAATGGAGTTTGAGAAGGTCAAGATATTTTTGGCCGACATGGTGGACACTCTCGACGTGGGGCCCGAGGCCACCCGTGTGGCTGTGGTGAACTATGCCAGCACAGTCAAGATCGAGTTCCTGCTGAAAGACCACCTGGACAAGGTGACCATGAAGCAGGCCATTAGCCGCATCGACCCCCTGGCGGCAGGCACCATGACGGGCCTGGCCATCAAGAAGGCCATGGACGAGGCCTTCACCGAGCAGTCGGGGGCGCGATCCCGTTCAAAGGGCATCACCAAGGTCGCCATCATCGTGACGGATGGGCGCCCGCAGGACCAGGTGGAGGAAGTGTCAGCCGCTGCAAGGGCTTCTGGGATTGAGATCTACGCTGTGGGAGTGGACCGTGCCGACATGCAGTCGCTGCAGCTCATGGCTAGCCAGCCTCTTGATGACCACGTGTTCTACGTGGAGACCTACGGAGTCATCGAAAAGCTAACGTCCAAGTTCCGGGAGACCCTGTGTGGTAGGAATAGGCCTGGGAAATCATTTGTGTTTCTGTTTGCCAAAGTCCCTCTCTGAAAACCACTACTCTGCTATTGGTTATAATGGTTATTGGTTATACTATATATTGGTTATAATGTGGCTTCAATCTAGTCAGAGAATGGAATCAGTATTTTGTTTCTGTAGAGATACCTTTAAAGAAGAAGGTAATGTCAGAGTTCCAGAGAACTTGTCATTTCAGTGGCTTTGCAGTTAGACAAAGTTACATAGTTAGTCAAAGTACCAGGCTTCATGCACTCTGGTTTAGAGATCTGTGAGATCATATTATTTTAATTGCTATTTTATTGTTTGTAACCATATCAGATTAATGAGTTGCTGAATGTATGTTTCAGGTTCTGCTCCAGCTAATACCCTTTACTGTGTTCACTTATTTCTGTCTGTCTTTTTCCAGGAAATTGTGTTGTCTGTTTGTGGGCAGGAAACTTGCTATGTTTTGAGTTGGTTCTGCAAAGGTGCTTGATGGCTGTGGTGATTGAGATGGATGCCTCATGTGTCCATCTCTGTATCACAGTAATAGGGCTTGTTGAGATAGACAACCCTATTACTAAACACAGAGGCTTGCAATTGCTTCCTAGACAATACAAGTACATTTGTAACAATTTCCACAACATGGCTTTGGCAACACACGCACATACTGTATATCACCCTGATTTGCTTTCAAAACAAGTATTTCACTTAAGATTTAAGCGACCAAAGATTATAGAGCACCACAAATGTACACAAAACAGGTCCATTAGACAGTTAAGTGTTAAAGCAGCAATCAGCAAGGGGTCATCACACTCATGCAGAGTGACATATTTGCCAGTGATTTAGTTGTGATTTAGAACGGGAAGTATTTTGATTGTAACTGTTCATGTAATGTGGGTGGCTATATTTATCACCTCACGTAGATTTTGGTGCTTTGAAATCTTTGCGCTTTATAAGGTGTCACTTTGAAATCTTTGTTCTTGATGATAAGGTGTCAGTGTCCACTGGCCTTTTAATGACATTTTGTGATATTTCTTAGCATCTGTTGTCACACTGTTTTTACATGTTACCCACTTGGTGAATCATGTTAGATCATATTATGTGCATAGATATGGTATAAAATGTATCACTGGTGTATTTAGGTAAATTATTTATTTATTACCATTAGCAAAAATGGATAAGACCTGGCAACTCCGTTCTGGCACCAAATGTTAAATAATGACCTTACCTTGAACTTGGTAAAAGTAATAACTATACTATAATTATGCTATAACCATAAAAGTTTATACAGTTTACAATTTGAGTACAGATTTCCTTTAAGGGATTGATTGTGTCAGGACCTTTTGTAATCTGTTTTCTTCTTTAAAAGACATACAATTTAGCCTGTTGTATGACTCTCTAGTCAGTGGCAATAACACAGACCAGGAGCTAATCCTTACTTTTGATGTATGTATGGTATACAAGCATATATGATTCAAGCACACCATATATGGTTTAAGTAGAGTTGAGGTTCTGACTAACCACTTCATGAGCACACACACACACACACACACACAGACACAGACACAGACACAGACACAGACACAGACACACCATTTCTCAGTGACTTGCCAGCCAGTGAAATTGTCCATGTGCTGCTTCAGTGCCTTCACCGACGCCTGCCCATGGCTTATTGCAGGTCTGGACCCTTGCGCCATGGGACACGACTGTGAGCATATATGTGTCAACAACGTCTCCAACTATTACTGCCAGTGTCGGGAAGGCTATGTGTTGAACGTGGACAAGAAAACATGTTCCTTGAAAAGTAAGAACCTGTGAGCTGCTGTAACACTGGCTTTGATATAAAATCAGCGTCTACGCATAGAGTGTATATTTCTGGTTCCAAACAGCTGTATAGATCTTGTTCCGGCCCAACACATACAAAAATGTTATAAATATTGAAAATATATGAATGTCTTTTCACATCATTCTGGTAGATTTAGCATCCGAGTACCAAAGGCCTGCATGCATCAAAGGTTGCAGCAAATTCACCAAGAACCTGTCTGCACAGAACTCTCTTTGACATACTATTGGCTTCAAAAAAATGAAAAGTGTATCTTTGAGTTTGGGACCAGTTTTGGACTCTGTAGGCTGTGTCTACTGGAATCAGTGTTAGCTAAGTATGTTTCATACTGAAGAAGAGCTAACCATAGACTCAAACTATGTCAGTGTCATGGTTCTTCATGCACTCTTGGCTTATTCAGTTGCTTATTGACCATGTCTTATCATCTCCCGTTTTGTGTCTCTCTTGTACAGACAATGTGTACTCCAGTGTCTATGTTGCTAGTATAACTTAATGTCATAGTTTTAGCTGTTAACAGTAGTGTGTCTGGAGTGTTTCGTCTGCTGTGTGGTCTGACAAGTCATTACTCTGTAACAGAACACAAGCTTGGTCCATTTATTAATAGAAAGGTCTGCTTGTAGTTTATTGCAATCTCTCTAAGTGTCAGAGTACCTATTGGTTTCTGCATCTGCTATAAAGGGTACAGTGAATTATCTTTGTAGCTTAGTGATGTAGCTTAGTGATGTTACATCTGTTTACCAGACTATTTCAGATCATGCTTGGCGTATGGTTGCAAACCAGAATAAAACCAAACAAATAACATTTTCTTTAACAAGAGTGTAAGAACTATTTTCTGGCTCACGTTTTACAACCATTTGTTCCTTCTACCTGGAGGAATGCTTTCAAGTGAGGACCCAGGCTTGCCTCTTGGATGAGTTTTGTGTGATTTCACATACTGCCTGAATGACCCTGTTGTTCCCAAACCTTTTTACCCTGACTTATTTGCAGGTCAGGATCACTGTGGCATGGGGCAGTACTGTGAGCAAATATGCATTAGCAACACCCACTCCTATCAGTGTGATTGCCAGGATGGTTATGTGTTGAACGAGGACCAGAAATCCTGTTCCTTAGGAAGAAGTAAGAACTTGCAAGGCAGCTGTCATCCAGCTGGCTTCAGGGCAGGGAAATAGTGGCCTCTTATTCTTACTGGGTGTCATAGAGTTACTCTATATAATTATTTAGCATACGTGTTGTATCAGTGATGCACAGTCTTCTCTAGCACGTTTTGTGTTTTTGAGAAACTGGCTATTAGAGGGAAGTTGCAAGACTTCCACAGAGTAACTCTTCGAAGCTGAGTTTGGGATGCCCTTAAGTGGCAGAGAGTGATGTAGCCTTTTTTAGTGTAAATGTCAACACAAACGCCCGATTGGGATCTTCAGTAGTCACCCTCAAGTCAATGAAAGGAAAAGATTCTAATCAAATTGAATGAGAGCTTTTAGTATATGAACTTTTAGAGTAAGAGCCGTTTCCTTATATGTATGTTTCCCCGAGTTCATATTCTACACATCTGAAATGTAGAGTCTGAGCTTCAAAGGACCAGCCTCTTATCCATGGCTACTTTCAGGTGTGGATGTGGATCACTGTGCCATGGGAAACAACTGTGAACAAATCTGTATCAGCAGCAGCCACTCCTATCTGTGTCTTTGTCATGATGGCTTTACCCTGAATGAGGACACAAGAACATGTTCTCCTGAACGTAAGGACCTCATAGCCACTTTCTATCGGTGGCTTTGAGGTGGAGTCGGCATTTTACATGTTTTACATACGCTGCATGTAAATAAGCCTGTCGACTCCACAAGGAATAGATTCATATATCTGCTGTATTGTTCTCTTGATCAGGCAATACATTGTATTTTCTCTGTATTGGTTATGGTGAAAATGTAAACTGTTCTAGAGATCTTTACTCTGAACTATGCGCAATATTTCTGACAATGTATAGCTCACGTAACTGCAATCCAGGTTTAGCCACTTACACAAGGTATGTCAATTAGTCACCATAAAGTAGTGATAGTAGGAATTGGGAAATGTGACAGTTCCATTTACCAGGCAACATAATTCCACTGTTATGTTGCTATCGTTCCATAGCAATATTCAAAATAGCCAGCAATAGCTATTAGCATCAGTTGTGGAGGTATAATGGAACTGTTCATGCTCAACAGTGTCAGTCAGTGAGGAATGATTCTGCTTGACCCATAAATTACCTGGAAGCTTTACCTTAAAACTGTGTAAACGAGGCCAGAGGTCACTGGTGTTTGTCTTGGTTGATATTGTAGTAGGGAAAATTGCACAATATCATCATTTTGTATTTTTACAAAAAAGTAGGTTTTGTCAATTAATTCTGCCTGTAGTTTGTTTGCAATCTGTAGTGACCTCGCTGTCTGACCCTAAAATAACATAGGTGAGTTATTGTTCATAGACCGTGTTTTTATGCAAAGTATTCAGACTTCATTACTAGCTACAGTTGTGGCAGCGCACCATCACTTTATAGCATAGCGGTTAACCAGCAGCTATTTATTAGCCATAACAGGCAGGCATGACCATGTAGCATGATGTTAATGAGAGATGTATTCCATTAGGTCTATAGCTAGGCTGGGGCTACGTGTGCTCTACATCTGGAAAAGCTTGTGCCAACAGAAGCACTCCAGCTCTGACCCGTGGCTCAACAAATACAGCATTCCTATGGTGCCAAAAATACACCATAAATTTCACTGGGTGAAATAAGATCAAACATAAACCATGATTTGAACCTGGTACCTGCAAAGACAATGTAGTTTTCTCAAAGACAAAGATAATGTGGTTTCCCACATTTACCTTTCTCCAGTTTAAGAGAGTGTAAATAGCGTTTTATTTTATTATTATATTACTGATTGATATGCTAATACAAATGTGCTAACCAAAATCCTTGCTTCACTTTCACTGAAGAGGTTAAGGCTGAAGTGATCCAGGACCCCTGCATGTGTGAGGCTCGACTGGCTTTCCAGAGACAGGCTCAAAATGCCCTTCAGGACCTCTCTGCTCGACATATCCTTTGTGTTTTCATGTTTTCTTATGTAATATTAGAGAAGGTTTTTTGTGTGAGGCACCATCTCATTTCCTTAACCACTGCAGAACTCGCTGACGTGACCAGGAGGGTGGAACAGATGGAAATTGCAATGGGTCATGTGTAGACGCTTGAGGTAAGGTGAGCACTGGAGGTCTGCTGATGTGATCTGTGGAAGTGTGTGTGTGTCTTTTTGTGGCCACAATTCTCATCCTCTCATCCTCTGTCTTTTTCAGGGTTTGCTTGGTCTGCTGAACTTTCAACTAACCATCACAGCCAGGGATCACTACCACCCAGGCATCCCATGTTTTCCCCCAGACCTCCCATACCCAAGGCTCCCCTCTGTTCGGGGCGGGGGGGATTCACATCCTAATATCTCTTTTTTTTCTCATAACAATATACCTTAACTACAAGCCAGCCACTTTGAATATGCTTCATCTGGGGAATTATTATCACCATAAGGGAATATTATCAATATTATCACCATTCAGACTCAAAAGCAAGGATACAGACATCCCCAAGAATTACACTGATATCCTAGTGGTTTCTGTTAAGCATCCCCCTACCCTGCTATGTCAGTGCATAATTTCAGTGAATTTTACTTTTCAGTTTACTACAACTTTGTTTTACAACAGAAATCTGATGCAGAATAATCTATAGCAATACAAAGTACACTTGTATTGGAATAACTACTTCAGTGAATTATAGACAATTATTGTTCTTATTATGAGCTAGTATGTCTTTCCATGACTAGCTACACTTTAGTGTATTTTTGTGTAGAGCAGAATGAAATTGGACTCTGTAAAATATGTAGCAAAGTATTTTTTCATTAAAGTAGTCAATTTGTAATCTGCACTCTTCATGTGTATAAGCTCAGCCTGTTCAATGTATCAGAGGAACAAATGATTGTTTATTTATCAACGTATTATTGGTGACCCATAGTAAAATGCTGTTTCTTTTTTTAAATACATTCTAAGATAAACAGATGGTCCGGTTTATGAAACTGGATTTATCACACAGCTCTTAGCTGAAGTAACGTTGAAAGAAATATATACAATACTGTAGCAGTGTTACAGTGAGTAGAATACATATCAAAGTATGGAATAGATATATTATACCTGCTCCTTTACACATAAAAACGTAAAAACATGAGCCTGCTTTAGAATTCTTTCTTACTATATCATGTGCACGTACATCATACAACAAGTCATTGTGCAAAGGCAGACACTGTAGGAAGTTTTATTGCTGGTGTATGTGTGCTGTATGTCTGATATGGCCTTGTACTTTTACGCCTCAATGTCAAGAAGAGCACATTTTCAGCTCTGGGAGTGAAATTCATGTACAAACTTTGCCAAGCCCATCTTCCCTAGACAACAAGAAGGTCTTTCATAAGCCTATAGCAAATATAGAAAGAGGGAAGAAGCATCGTTCCTCTCAAACATAGGAGAGCTCATGCTGTGTCTCACTTCAGAGAGTCTAGACATACTCAACATTCCAACATAAACCATACTGTACAGCTTTGTTCAAATATACACGGAAAATCTAGTCAGAAGTTAAAGTTATAGTCCTTAAAATTGAGAATGTAATAATGCATTGTATCATCATCATCACCACCATCACCATAAGCATATTATTATCATTATTAGTAGAATCATCATTATTATTCATGTTGCTTTTTTAATTATATATTTTTTTAATTATTATTATTATATGGCTGAATACATTACATTTACTAAGTTCTTAAGTTGAAAGGTTGATGATAAGTATGGAGAGGTTTGATTACCATAAGAGGTCACGGCATCTGTACTGACAGAGCAGCCAGTTAATCTTTTCAGAGGAAGTGTCTAAATGCCACAGACATGTGCCACCCTTTTCTCAGACATCAAACCTGAGAAAGACACGATTACATATGTTATGCACTCTATATGAAGAGATATACACTCGTATGAAAAAGTTTCGGCACTCCCTGAAATTTCCATTATTTTCATTTATAAATTGTTGGGCGTTTGGATCAGCAACTTCTTTTTCATATATATATATAATACTTCATGGACACAGTAATATTTCAGCAGTGAAATAAGTTTTATTGGATAAACAGAAAATATGCCATATGCATCATTACAAAACGAGACAGGTGCATACATTTGGGCACCCCAACAGAACTAGAGTCTCCTTTTGCAAAAATAACAGCCTCTAGATGCTTCCTATAGCCTCTGATGAGTGTCTGGATTCTGGATGAAGGTATTTTGGACCATTCCTCCTTACAAAACATCTCCAGTTCAGTTATGTTTGATGGCTGCCTAGTGTGGACAG
This sequence comes from Clupea harengus, assembly GCF_900700415.2. NCBI lineage: Eukaryota > Metazoa > Chordata > Actinopteri > Clupeiformes > Clupeidae > Clupea > Clupea harengus. Next base: position 18,584,080 of record NC_045166.1, read on the forward strand.
CCTGCTTCAAGTCATCCCATAGATTTTCCATAATATTCAAGTCTGGGGACTGGGATGGCCATTCCAGAACATAATACTTGTTCCTCTGCATAAATGCCTTGGTAGATTTGGAGCAATGTTTCGGGTCGTTGTCTTGCTGGAACACCCAACTCCGGCGTAACTTCAACTTTGTGACAGATTCTTGAACATTATTTTCAAGAATTTGCTGATATTGAGTTGAATCCATTCGATCCTCAACTTTAACAAGATTCCCAGTACCTGCACTAGCCACACAGCCCCACAGCATGATGAACCCCCACCAAATTTTACTATGGGCAGCAAGTGTTTTTCTTGGAATGCTGTGTTCTTTTGCCGCCATGCATAACACCTCTTGTTGCGACCAAATAGCTCAATCTTTGTCTCTTATCAGTCTACAGCACTTTGTTCTAAAATGAATCTGGCTTGTTCAAATATGCTTTTGATTACCTCAAGAGAGCGTGTTTGTGGCGTGTGTGCAGAAAAGGCTTCTTCCGCATCACTCTCCCATACAGCTGTTCTTTTTGCAAGGTGCGCTGAATTGTTGAGCGATGCACAGTGACACCATCTGCAGCGAGATGATCTTGCAGGTTTTTGGAGGTGGTCTGAGGGTCGTCTTTAACCATTCTGACCATCCTTCGCCTTTGCCTCTCTGATTTTTTTTTGGCCTGCCATTACTTAACAAGAACTGTGCTTGTGGCCTTCCATTTCTTGATTACATTCCTTACAGCGGAAACTTACAACTGAAACCTATGGGATAACCTTTTGTAGCCTTCCCCTAAATCACAATGCTGAACAGTTTTCAGATCATTTGACAGTTGTTTTGAGGCCCCCATGTTGCCACTCTTCAGAGGAGAATCAAAGAGAAGCTCAACTTGCAATTGGCTACCTTAAATACCTTTTCTAATGATTGGATGCATCTTTCTATGGAATTGAAGGCTTAAACAAGGCTGACTTCAGTCAGTTTTTATTGCACAAACGACACACAGCAACACACACATGAAAATATAGGTGGCGACACAGGACACACACACACACACGCACACACTGGCCGAGGTCGCAGTGAATTTACTCTCTGCTTTTATCCCATCCTGGACTGTCCCTCCTCCGGGACCCCAGGAGCAGTGGGCAGCCTTCAGGCGTCCAGGGACCAAGTCAAGTGATCCGTCTTGGTCAGGGACGGACAGTTCTTGCTGTGAGGCGGCAGTGCGAGCTAATCAGACTAATTATGTGTTGCAATTAATCAGTATTGATAGTTACAGGTATTCAAATCAACAAAATTATTAGGGTGCCCAAATATTTGCACAGTTTATCTTTCACATTTGATTACATTTCACACAGCTAAATACTGTTACACCTAATATCTTTGTCTGGAAAACCCCAGTACTCAGTGTTAACTAGAAAATGAATAATATACCACTGTGATCTTTTTTGTTGAAGACAGAGTAAATTATCATGCAGCCTCAGAGGGGTTCCTAAACTTTTTCATACGACTGTACTGGTTCAGTTGGACCCTTGTCTTCAATCCATTTTTTAATGAAGGCCAGAGGTAATATTTTAACCTTCAAAATCTACACTGATTGAATTTCACATTTCACATAAAATGTCCCACGGTTCACAGGGCACCACAGCAGGCCAAAGAAGAGTTGTTTTACAGCATATATATATATATATATAGTATTAAGCGTACCCATCCCCTATATATATATATGTGTGTGTGTGTGTGTGTGTGTGTGTGTGCGCATGCATATTGAGGTTTCGGTGCATTAATTGGCTCCTTTTTTATAACATTTTTGCCATGTGATGGCTTGAACAACAAAAACCGGCAGATATTCTTTCCATTTTTAGAGCTGTTAGTTGAGTTTATTTGCATTAGTAATAACTGTTGTCTTAATCAAATCCCAAACCAGTTTTGCACAAATCCTCCATTCCTACAGCAGTATAATCTCCCGTAGAGGTCTATTACCCTCATGGAGTGGCAGTGACCTGATGTACTTCTGGCATTAGTATTGGTTAAACTCATATAGGAAACACATGATAAAATCCAACCTGTCTGTTACATATGAATGAGACAGACGCATGAGGAAGTCAGTCAGGAAAAAAAACTTTCCCCAAGAAAGATGGGATTCCTCACACTGTTTTGGACGTGGAAGTGATTGATATCTGCTCATTCTTGCTCTCCCAAGGGAGGGGTGGACTTTGACTGTCTGTGTTATTTCTCACAGCAAACAACAAGAATCAGGTCTCTCGGAGAGAAAAAAAAGAAATGGTCCTTTTCCAAGTCTCCCTCCTCACCTTCTGTCTTGACCCATGCACTCAGTTAGTCAGGTAACTTAAGTATAGACTATTTCTATTCCTGTACATAGTCTCCAAAAGTGGTGCTGTTTTTTGCAAAGTTTAGATTGTCCATTTTATATGACAGTGTGGTTGTTACAATTGACTAGAACTTTAAAAAGCTGCTATAACCTCCCTAATTGTCTTTTTTTAAAGACTGACTTTGAACCATTTGACAAGAGAAAATGTGCAGTAAGGAAGTGGTTACTGAACCATTCAGCTCACTGGAGAGGTTTGGTGTATTATGTTTAACAACTGGACAGGTTGACCTTCTGACCTTTGAGGATCCTCCTAAGAATATCTCACACTGAACATTTTCCCATGGAGACTAGATGTGAAAGACGTCTTTGTGCAGTTTGGTCAGGGAAATGCCAGAATGTCATAATGTCAGAATGTAAGAATAACTTTAAGTGAAAACACTGATGTGATGCATAAAAAAGTTTCTGAAATGTTGAAGGAGAAGCATATTTTGGTACTGATTTTCTCACCATTATTTTTTAAGGAATCTCTTAAGGAGAAATGTGAAAAGTGAGTTTTTTTGGCAGATTCTTTTGACATGCACAACATTGAAAGATACTGAGGGATACTAAAGAAAATGTGCAGGCAGAACTCCGCATTCAAATGTATTTATACCATGGCGTACATATGTACCAACCAGTTGAATCTACGTCAGCATTGGCCTTTGATGATGTTAAACAGCAGATGTGTGTTATGTGTTGAGCCATTTTCAACCCATAAAATGCTGTAAACTGTAATTGTCAATATTAACACCAGCATTAATGTGTTTCATCATTGTAGTCATATAATTTAGTTTACAGTTCAAATAACACATTGAAGTGTACCTCAGAACAAATTCCAGGTAGGTGTAAACCTACTTGGAAATAAATACTATTCTGATTCTGATTTAGTGAACTTGAATGGGAATTCAACATGATTGCTTCCAAATAAGTCAACTTGAGTATGCATTTACTCACTAGGTGGCAGCACAGTCCAAGTGAAATGGAAACCTCAGCCTGTCAAAAACACAGAAGAAATACGGTTAGCCACTGTCAGAATCACATGCTAAGGTTTGTTTGTCAGTGGTCAGCGAGTGTGAACTAGCCTACATGGAAAAGGAAACTGGCAACATTCTTAAACAAGCTCATACTGAGTTTAACAACGAAAACTTTAAACAGGCTGAGGAATTATATAGTCACTTTATGGCGTATTTTAAGAAACAATCAAGGTAATTTCACCAGACAACTAGCTGAACTAATCGTGTATTGCTACAAGCTACCATTGAACAAATGTCAGAGGGTACTTGATTTATACATTTACTGAACAGCTAGAGATAGCCTAAAACTATGTTTTGTTTCAGGGAATGTGACGCCACTGACCTTGCAGTAGCATTGAATAACCGCGGCCAGATAAAGTATTTGAGAGTGGACTTCAAGGAAGCAATGGAGGATTACACTTTGGCAATAGAGGCAAATAATGAATTCGAAGTGCCATACTACAACAGAGGATTGATACGCTACAGACTAGGTAAAGCCTTCAGTAACGAGTCACAGCATCGTCGCCTTTACTGGTTTAATGTAGGCAACTAACCATTCATTAAGCGATTGGTCTTTGTAAACACTACACAGTTGAATTGTGCCAAAAAATAGCCTAGCTAACTAGACTTCAAACTTTGTGTGGTTGCAGCCTAAGCATCTTATATTTGTTTTCAAGGATTTTTTGAAGATGCCGAAAGAGACTTCAAGAAGGTTCTGGAATTGAATCCAAATTTTGAAGATGCCAAACAGAGTTTACACCAAACAATAATAGATCATCAAGACAAGATGAACAGAGGATATTAAGCTAATGGTTGGACATTACCGTCAAGTGCTTGACCAGACCCATTTCTAAAATACTACAATGTTTAATGTATTGTGTAATCTGTAAAGTTGTCAACCAGACAACCTCATGTTTCTACCTACAATCAAGGATCGTCACATTTCTTCCTTGGTTCAGTGTTGAACAAAAAAAAAAAAAAAACAGAGTGTGATCAAATTGCTGATTAAATTATTCTGCACAAAACCAAAGTCTGCCTCTAACTTCTAATCTGTTATGCAGAGTACCTTGTCCCTACAATACAAGCCTACTTCACATGAAAATGAGTAAACAAGACCTAACTAAACCAGAAGTCAAAACTTTTTAAAACACAGGACCTAAACATTCAGGTCTTGTGATGCAAAGACCTAACTGCAGATTCAAAAATACCCATTTAAAAAAAATAAACACTACCACTAATCTTTAACAGAATACCATTTGCAAAATGGTTTAAGCACTTGTAATGGTGGTACTGCTGTAAGAGAAATGTGGACATTCTGGTCAGCGCAACAATGTGTACTGCACTGTCTAACAGAACAAAGTTGCAGACAAATGTAGAGTTTGAACAGACTTAAAGAATTGTTTAAAGTACTCTAAACAACCACAAGACAAGATATGTTTTTAAGACAATCCTTTTATTTGTATAACAAGGTTGTATCACAATGACAGCATGATGCGACCTGAAGAGAGCTGTGCTCTTGACTTGGGAGAATACTTTGCACTGCTTTGGCCTACAAACAAAGACAAAGGAGTATTAAACATTGATATTACCATCAATTTATATACTTACCATTGCAAGCATGTTCTCCTGTGTGTACCATGTGTATTGATAGTCTGGGTACACCTTTGGTTAAAGCCCCTTGAACCCTAGCAGACATCCTCCCCAGGTGGTGGAATACACATCACTTGTCCACCATTTTGAGCCTGTGTGTGTTCCAGAATCCTCCATAAGAAGATGCCCTCCCACTCACACGCCGCCCTCCCACTCACACGCCGCCCTCCCACTCACACGCCGCCCTCCCACTCACACGCCGCCCTCCCACGCCGCCCTCCCACTCCCACGCCGCCCTCCCACTCACACGCCGCCCTCCCACGCCGCCCTCCCACTCACACGCCGCCCTCCCACGCCGCCCTCCCACGCCGCCCTCCCACGCCGCCCTCCCACTCACACGCCGCCCTCCCACGCCCCCTTCCCCACCTTGACCTGTAACAAACAAATGCTGACCTATCACCCCAATGTATCTCCCATGACTGACTAGTATTTAACCTGTAACACTGTGATGCCCTTTAGTCTTTTCCCTGCCTCTACTTGATGTTGGAATTGACTCCCTGCAGGAGTGCCTTGAAATACACCTCCAGAACCCTTTGATTCACCTCGTGGTCCTTTGTCTAAAGTTTGTGGTCTATATTGCGAGTCTGTCAACATCAACCACAGAATACCATTGAGGAACTGAATCAAGGGGAACTCACTGCTCTTAACGCTGCTCAGCTCATTGACATTTTCAGGGGAACTAGGACATCGTCTATAGCAGAGTCCATCACTTTGTTTGTTGTCGTCACAGATGGCAGTGTCACAGTGAATGAAAATCTACAAGAGATGGGAGTTTAAATTAATGTCAGGGTTCATAACCTATTTATAAGCAGGTAAGAAGCAGCACATTTACCTACCTGGTCTTTCAGCACCACATTATCTTGGACAAAAGCAAACATCTTCATGTCAAAGCGTTTGAAGTGGGAAGGGAACTGGACTCTGCCATCAGCAGTTACAGGATGAATGCTTGGTAAATAACGATCATCGTGGTTTGCACACCTGTCGAGTTGAAACGTTAAGGCATTTATTCCAACCCATGCATTGCAATTCTGTTGCTTTTATAGAAAGATAGTGCAAGTCAATGATACATATCTGAATTTGGTTAAGTTTGACAGGTTTATAGATAATTGTACCCATCAACAATGATGTCCCATCGTGGCGTGGACAGCCTCTCCTTTTCCAGGGTTGCCCAGCAGCTCTCCAGGAACAGCACAAGTTGTGGATCTGTGGACTCTAACAACTCAACCTCAAAGTAAAGGGGACGCCTCAAGGCCTCCACCACAGGATAATCCTCTTCGGTGTAAAACGTGTTGTAGGACACATCTGAGGAGGAGAACAAAGTATTGCAAAGGGAGAATCATTTTAAAATGGCAATTAAAGTTTGGAAAGATGCTCACCAGTTGCCAGCCTCATGCGGACCCTCATCTCCCCAAAGGCAGGCTGGGGAGGGCGGTCAAAGGAGCGATCCTCTGGGAGAAACTGCAGCATCTTGAAGTCATCATTCTCATAGTAACAGGAGATGGTTAGTCTAGGAGCCAGAGAAGAAGGTAAAGCCACAATACAAGTTGGTGGGGAGGGGGAGAAAAGAAATAGAAAACTAAACATACCGGTACTCTGGGTGGGAAGTGGTCTTGACATTCTTCACACCTCCTTGCTTAGACATGGTGATCTCATTCTGATAGACCATGAAGCCATCCAAGAACTACAAAGCAAAAGGAGGGTTATACATGTATATGCCGAAGGCGGCATGGTAGCTCACAAAAGCGTAAAGTGAAATCTTACTGTTCGGGTTGTTCCGCAGCTGTTAACAGGGAAAGAGAAGGAGGCAAATTGATCGCTGCTGAACATGGGTTTGCACGATGGGTCCTTTAGGGTGAGCTGACTGAGAATAAGATTAGGCACCGACTCAACCTTCAGGGCCAGGACAATCATTGTGCCATTAGGGTGACACTCTGCAGACAGAAAGGCAGCAAGTGTGGCATTACAACCAAGTCACTGACCACTTCAACCCCAGTTTCATCAATACTCTAGAAAAGGGACACTGACCAGTCAGAGGCATAGGAAAGGTACAGGCCAGAGAGAAGTTGTTGAGGCTCCAATTATTGAGTGGGTCGATGACCTTCAAGTCCAGCCGACCCCCAGCAGCAGATGAAAGTACAAACTACAGACAGGTATGCAACATTGTTAGTAATGAAAGTATACTTGCTGATGAAAGCTCAAGTTACCAAAAAAACAAACGCTTACCGTAAATACAGCATCAGATGAGAGGAAGGGCACACTCATGGTCATGTGTGTAGCATTCTCACGGACATTGTACTTCGTTGCTAGGTCAGAGGTCAGCTCCCGCTTGCCCACAATGGTTTTAAAGTCACTGCCATGACTTCCATAGGCCACGGTGACATAGTAGCTTTCGTCATCACAAGTTCCGGTTACGACAGGGAGCACTGCAGCAAAACAAGTACACAGTTCCTCAAAATGCTCCAAGACAGTACCCATGTCAAGTGTGGTAAAGGCAAGGCTACCATACCAACGTCATGAAGTGTTGCTTCCAGCACAGCTGGATGAGAGAATGGGGATTGCTCAGGTAGGACAACCAGGCCAAAGCTCAAAGGAAGGGTGTAGGTCGTGAACTCCCGATCAGGATTCTGCAATATAGAAATCAAGGCTTTAATACTGGGAGGGGGGCAGGGACAAGAGAATAGAAAGCACTTGACAAAGACTTGGGGGAAGTGCGTAGACATACACTCTTCAGGACCACAGAGTCAGAGAAGGGCACTTGAAGACTGAAGCCTTTGTAACCATGGGGGAAGCGTTTCTCTTGGACATTGAAGCCTCTTGCATTGGCTTCGGCAACAGTCAGTACAACAGTGGCAAAGGTCATGTTCATCAGCATCACATCAGGAAGGAAGGTACCCAAAAGCACATCAAAGACCCGTTCCTCAGGCACAGTATCTGTGGAGCAAGGATCAATGAGCAAAGAACTTCCTTATGTAAACACAGCCAAGTTTGTTGGGATACTTACTGTCAGTCACGTGTGGAGGTCTAGGCATCATAGGGGTGGTGATCGGATACAAGACCTTATATCTGGTGAGCTGGTCAGAGTCAGCCTCCTTCCACACCACCTCAATCATGGCCTCAATATAGTAAGAGATATGGTACTGATACTCAGGAGCATAGCTCTATGGGAGGGGGACCGACACAAAAATGGAAAGGTTTAGAGCCAATTGATTCCACCAACCAAGAGTTCCCCACCATCCAATGAGCGCTTACCTTGTAGTAACCATCAGGTCCACCCACAGGCAGTTCAATGACAAAGTGGGAATTAGTCACAGACATGGTGTATCCCCTGCTGGCCATCTGTGATTCATCAAGTCGCTCGCCATCAATGCCCATGTGCAACTCCAGCGTCTCACAGGTATTCGATGCAAGTAGTGGGTAGATGTGGCGAGGCACATACCAGGTCATCGTTTCCTCCGTGAAGACAACACCATCTGAACCAGGGGGCATAACACTGTAGCTCTTCCAACTTCAAAAACAGAGTAGTGAAAGCAGTTACCATTACTTACCAGTAGGACAAGCTGCAGCAGTGTCAAGCATGGTGACAGACCACAGGTCCTTGAAATATGTGGTAGCCTTCAGCACCTTCATTGACACACTAGCAACCTAAGATAAGGAGTTAAACAAGGCAAAGGTATAAGGTAAAACAAACTGGTTTTGTATGCTTAAAACAATTTTTTGTTGTTATGCAACTTACATTTTCAGAGTAAACCTCAGTTGTGTCATAAGGGCTTCGGATGAGCAGTCTCGATGGGGTTGTTGCGATACCATAGCCAGCCCTTTGAGCGTCAGCCAACGGCATGGACTTCTCTTTTGGGGTGAAGAAAACCATTCGCCATATGTTGTTCTCAGAGGTCACAGCCTACAAGGCAATACAGATTTAATGTTCAAATGCAGCCTTTGTAGGCTAGATCCAATGTAACTAGTCACACTAAGGTTAAATCAAACACTGAAGGGAGAAGGCCAGAGACAACTTGCATCAGGAACTGCAGCAGCCCACTGATCTTCAAGCATGGTCTGCTCAACAGCTAGGTCAATCGGTGGTGGCAACCTGTTCACTGACACCTAGTCAAACATAAGGTGTAGTTAATCCTAAGGGGCTTGAACCCTTTGGAGCTGGGAACACCTGGGTCACTACTACATTTTTACCTCCATGTAGTTTTTGTCACACAGGATCTCACGAGCAGCCCATCGGTTGTAGTTGCAGGTCTCGGTCACCTTGTGCGTGTCCTCAGATTTATGCTCATCATGCATTCGAAGACGCAGTCCTAGTTCAAAAACCTCATCGTCCTAATCAATGTGTTGGGTGAAAGTTTCTGGTTACTACGTTTCCTGAACAAACCAGATTAACTGATGTTACGATACAGTCAACCATGAGGAAACATTTTCACGTCATTACCTGATTGTTAGTGTGGCAGCTCAGGACTGAGACAAACAGTTTCACGTTGCCCCAGGGGTCAGACTCCATGCGGTAGCCACACTTAGATGCCAGGCTGGGTGTGATGGGGATAAACTGACTGCCATCTGCAAGTGCAAGCTTAGGTTAATCAGGAAGGAAAAAAAAAAAAACGACAACAATTTAAATAACTCACTGATGGCATCCACTTCCAGGTGGCTTCCAAAGCCAAGGGATTTATCTATGGTCAACCTTAAGACATTTCCGAGGCAATGAGACTTCAGGCCAGTTACTGTAGAGGAGGAAAGATCCAGGAATTAACTTTCTAGCACACAGTTAAAGCTTCTTTAAACTTGCTCTTCAGAGGATGGGCAAAAACCTACTTTGCGTGAAACTTTTCTGAGCAGAAATCACAACAGCCACCATCAAAAGCCATGGGACTCTACAAAACAGAAGACAAGACGCCAGTTAAAAGAAACACAAGCAAACTGTGCCTATCGGCAAAAGTTGTAAAACAGAGTACTCACAGTTGTAGAATTCTGGCCATTTTCACTGACAAGGAAAAGCCCTGTAACTGAAGATGCTTGAATCCTTTCTACACCACCCACAAACACTCAATTTGCCCCCTACCACCCACAAACACTCAATTTGCCCCCTACAACCCACGCTAGAGAGCCACTGAAAGGTGCAGTACATTTCCAGGGTGTGCTCCTAGCCTATATAAAGGGATGAACACAGGTGAGTACAATTGACAATAACAAGTGCTCATCAGTGTGTCATCACTGTCAGGTGGGCTCAGGTCATGGATATTTCTCCTGGCGGCTAATTGTTTTTATACAAGTTGGATTCTAATAAGGTCCAGCTGTTGTGCTCAGTAGCCAGTAACATTCTGACTTATATACTCTTGAAAGCTTGAACACACCTGAATCTGTTCAAAGTAGTTGATGTGTTTACTCATGACACAGTTGACATAACTGGCTAAATTTAGCTGTAGATTCCAGCTCTGGCCATTAATACCATACGCTCGTAAAACATACTCTTCACAAGTCTCACATTTGGTCTGAACTAATTGTTTAATAACATTGTTTATTCTTACAGTCTTTTTTCTGCTTAAGTTATTTAAGTAATAATTTTTAGAACGTATATTCATAATCTTGTTAATAGTTCATGAAGGTATTGCTTCGGTGTGAAAGTCATTCATTTCACAGTACTATAATATGACCAAATTGTCTTTCAATGGTTTTGAGCCATTGCGCTCCATTACTTCATGTGTTCACACTTAGATTAAGTTTCACTCTTTCTCCAGAAGGTGGAGCCATTGTTTCTCTCAGGATGTCAAAGCAGAAATGCAGTGCCCTGAGTTATGAAGACCATAGGATTTGTGGTAGTGCTGCGCACACACCCTCCATCTTGTGCCTCGTGTCAAATGTCATTAAAACTTGTCGACTGAGTCTTTAGAATTTATTTGTTCTAGAATTTAAAAAAAGGTTTACCTCAGCCAAAAGGTTCAGAGAAGATCTCAAATGAGGTTTGAACACTTCACCACAAAATAACCTTTACATAAAATTGTAAAGAAAATAAATCCTTTACTTGTGGTCATTCACTTGGTGAATGTTTGTGTACTCACATAATTCTATACCCCTCTCTACCTCTAGGTTGTATACCTAAACAATCATCCTATTAAACCCATTTACTATGTAACAATTATTTAAGTTGCCCGTGTGTGTGCAACGACACTGCGTAAACAACTGAATCACATTGGAAGGCAATTTTGGGATGTGCTAAAGAATTTGCAAACATGCTCCTTCTTCTGTTTCACGTCGTGGTCAGGTCATACTGGTGTCTCAACAACCAGGAAAGCAAGTTTAAGGGCACGGTAGAGTATTGTCCCTAAAGCTAGCAAGCCAGTCAACAACCAAAAGACTGGCCTTACATTTTCATGGGGTTTATGACGAGGGAAAAAAAAATAACTAGGTCATCTGAACTAAACACAAGGATGAAATATCAGGTAATGCAAGTAAACATATGGATACACTCGAAAAACAGAAAAGCCACAACATTTTAAAATTAAAGTATGAGTCAGTGTTGGGGGAGTTTATAAAACTTTAATTTCATAGCAGGAAGATTAATCCAGATGAAACATGTTCCACATGCAGTTCAGAAACCATCCTGGGACCTTGAAGACAAGGAAAACAAGCAATAACTATAATTTCCAATGAGGACAGAAAAAACAAACAGTTCATGCCATCATTTTGCATTGCTCAACATTACCTCTTTTCACATGCTTTCTGCCCATCTGCTGTTTAGCACACTGTCCATGGCACAATCCATTCAAGGGGCTGTGGGGGTCACAAATGACCACATCACAATGGAAAACCACCTAAAATGGGAAGAGACATTAGGTCATTACTCTATCCATTCTGCAGTAATGACTACTGGCTGAATGGCAGACACCCCCAAGCACACACATAAGCAACAAATACAATACATACAAAAATTAAATGAAAAATGCTCAAATGACCTGGCCTACAGGGGCATCCTCAGCCTCGGCAAAGGAGAACATCTTGACCTCGAACCTTTTGGAGAGAGAAGGGAACAGCACCCCGTCATAAAGCGTCTCCGGGTGGAAAACAGTCTGGTCTGGGTCCTCAGGATTTGGACAGCTAAGACAAAACAAAAATAAATAGATTAGACACAAGACCACACACACACCATTCAATTCTCCATCAGTACCAGGAAACACATCCCTTAAATGTCTTAAAGTATACTTTGATGCCTCCCTCCCTAAAAGCAACATGCCATAAGGTTTATTAGAGGCATTTAATTTGGAGCCACTCAAGTCCTTTCTGTTGGTACTTGTTGGCCAACCCTTGAATGATCCTCAAAGTTGGATTATTCCCCTTCACAGATCTTTTAAATTGGGGGTCTCCATTTTATAGTGAGGTGTGGCCATTAACCGAATCATTAAATGGCCTGTTAACTGAACGGTGCAGTACACTACGTGACGCCCATTTTCTGTGCCGTTTCAATTCAGAGCTTACCCATCCACTATGGTGTCCCATCGTGGTTTGGATGCTCGGTCCTTATTCAGAGTTGCCCAGCAGTTGTCAATGATGAGTTCTACGTTTGGATCGCCTAACGTAGTCAGCGCCACCTCAAAGAAGAGGGGCTGCCTGAGGTACGTCACCACAGGGTAGTCCCAATCAGAGTAGAACTGAGTGTACGTCACATCTGAGGTAAAGGACCACGCAAAATTACTTGGAAAGGACAAAAGGATTGACTGGACCCCCCCCAAAAAAACCTTACCTTGAGCAAGCCTCATTTGAACCGTGAAGTCTCCCACTCCGGGCTCGGCCACTGGTGCAGTGGATTGCGGCATGGTGAAATAAGCCAAAGTTTTAGTGGCATTCACAGAGTAGATGCAGGAGAACACAAATCTGTAACGGGGGTGCGGTAGTAAGTTACCTTGTTAAGTGAAAAGGTTTAGTAGACACATGCAGGAAAAAGAACAGTAACTGAAGAGAATTCTTACTGATATTTCGGCTCCTCGTTGGTTGTCAGTTGATTTTTCAAGGAGGCCATGTTCTTATACACCATCACATCATCTTTAAACTACGAGAAAAAAAAAAATATGGTAAAAAAAAAATAATAATAATAATTTTGGTGACTACATCCACAATTGGAGCCAATGTACCGCTCTAGTGGTCCCACAAGTGTCTACACGGAAGTAGAAAAAAGCAAAGCGATCATCACTGAAGGAAGGCCCACATGAGGGATCGTTCAGACTCAGCTGTCCAGGGTTGAGGCTGGGCACAGTATCAAGTTTAACAGCAAGTGCCCCAATGGTCCCATTTGGACTGCAATCTGCAGAGAAATATTGGAAAAATAAAAATAATAAATGTCAATAAATGATATATATATATATATATATATATATATATATATATATATATATATATATGCACACACACAAATAAAAGGATATAAAATCTAGTGAGGCACTGGAAAGAGAGCACCTCACAGGACAGTTGTAACCGGCAAGCCAGTGATATGGCGTTCCCCCCTGCAAAATCTATTTTCAAAGTAGGTCACTGCGGTCACTAGCAGGCTTCATTCACACATTGATTTCCAGTTTCTTCTAAATTAACCCGAGTGAATGCAAGCAAAACAGTCCATTTAAGACGTCACATAACCTGAATGCATTTATGCCATACAACTGCCATCTAAATACAGCTCTTGGTTTCTACCTGTGGGGTCATGAATTAGATTGAGTCTGGCATTTTATCTTCTGTGACTTACAAGACATTTAAAATAAATAAATCAAACAGACCGAGGACTGAGGTGATGAAGGAACAGGCCAGGGAGAAATAGGTGATGTTCCAGGTCCTCTCTAGGTTTTGCAGAGCCACATCAAGTCTGCCCATCACATTTGAAGAGTGGACCGCCTGAAACATGGGATCACACCAAAATGATAGTCCTGATTCAACTTACTAGAAAAGGAGGACCAGCCCAGAGACACGTGTGTAGTAGGCCAAAACCAGACAGTCCCACCATGAGGATCGTAAGCTCAGCCTCACACTGTGATTTCCACTGACTTAGAGCTCAGCATACACATGCTTCCAGATCATACACATGCACATTCTCCTTCATGTACCAGGGACCTTTTACATTAAGCTAGTTATAGCATTTAGAAAATGACACGGTTCTACAGACACCTGCTGTTCATAGGGAGCAAGAATTGATATAATTTGTCAAAATTTGATTAAAAGTAAATCCGGTGTGTGGCAGCCAACTACCTCTCCATGTTTGACATTTTTAGAAACAAAGAAAAGCTGGACACAAAACATGTGAAAATGTGAAGAAATGAATGTTCCCAAGACCTTCCCCTTCACTGCATCAGGATTTACTGTACCTCAAAGGCGAGATCAGGAGACCCAAAGGGAACTGTTAAAGTGAAATGGGTTCCATTCTCATTGAAGCTGTACTGTTGGGCCAGCTCAGCGGTCAGCAGACTGCCACCAACCACCGTCTCAAAGTTATGGCCTTGGCTTCCATACTGAACAGTGATGTAGACATTCATCTGATCACATGAGCCAGTTACAGATGCCAGATCTGCAAGGTAAAGGCAACAAAATACAAGGCTTTGGGTTTCTGAAAGGCCATTGAACCTCAACATTTAAACTGATAGGGTTGAATGTAGCAGGTACATCTTGATACCAAAACAGTCTGTCTATTAGTATTAATTTCCTGTACTTCCAAACATTTTCCAATATGTAGAAGTAGTGGCTTAAAAAAAAAAAAGAAACTCAAAATAACCAGACAAAATAACCAACTTAAGAACCAAAAGACTCATTAACGGGGTAAGGTTTCACTCGTCAGCGTCCACACACATTACCAGTATCATCCACTGCAGCTTCCAAAACGGAGGAATAAGAAAACGTGGTCTGCTCAGGTTGAATGAGAAAGCCAAACACTATGTGCAGTCCGTAGGTCACCGTCTTAACATTGGGATTCTGTGGTGGCAACACATTTGAAAAATCCATTACAGTGTTTTCCATTCGGGCCTAGATACATTAATATCTGGTGGTGGTTTTAGAGTAGAATGAAACATACCCCTTTAACAGCTGTTGGATGAGAGAAGGGCACTTGTAGTCTGAAAGCTTTAGAGCCATTAGGAAAGACATGCTCTTGGATGTCAAAACCATTGGCTGCGGCTTCAGCTAGAGTCATCACGGCAGAGTCAGTGGTGATGTTAATCAGCTCCACATCAGGCAGGAATGCGCCGAAAACAATCTTGAACATGCCTTCCTCTGGAACAGTGTCTAAAAATGGCACATAGGCAATTGAGAAATCAGTAAAAATGTATATTTTCAAACAAAATCAATCTATTTAGTGACTTGAATGCAGTTCAATAAACAATTGTATATTTTAGGCTGAGACTTAATGTCTTCATATCTGGAATTTCTTGGGACTCCTTATGAGGATAAGCATTGCAGCTTTGCATCAAAGACTGGGTGAGCAGCCATGGAAATTATAATGAACAGTATTCATTATGCAGCTTGCTGTGCTATGCCATTACAACCAATGCCCCCCCCTTTTCCGTACACTTAATCCTGCACTGAATAATAATACATACACCCGATGTACCACTGTCTGACATAATGACAGTGGATGATGGTGCATATAACTCAGTGACATGCACATTACATGTAAATACACGGTTATGGGGACACAGGCAGAAAAACAAAGGCAGACAGAACACAAAGGTGGAGGCTCACAGTCCTGGACATGTGGTGGCCTGGGGATGGGTGGAGTGCTGATGGGGAAGAGGACTTTGTATCTGGTCTCATCTGAACCACCCATCTCCCTCCACAGCAGCTCAATCATCGGCGCAATAGAGTAGGTAGTGTGGTATCGCCCTTCATGGACATGGCTCTGTTAAGTATTTAAAAAAAATATTAAAAACAAAATAAACTCTTGACTATGAGGCTAAACACAGCTGAACATGATCCTCTTAAAACCATGTGTGCATTTGACAACTAAACAGTGATGACCCAAACACTGGGCTTCCCTTTGGTGACTACGTGTGTGTGTGCCCTTCTGTTGCCAACCTTGTAGTATCCATAAGGAGACCCTATCGGCATCTCTACCACAAAGTGAGTGTCTGTGACATAGAAATAGTAGCCCTGGGCAATCATGGTGGCCTCATCCATCCGCTGACCATCAATCCCCATGTACGCCTCAAGAGTCTCACAGGAAGAGGAGGACAGCAGTGGGGTGATGTGTCGAGGCAGACGCCAGCTAATCAGATCCTCAGTGAAAGACACGCCACCTTTATTAAATGCCACAAAACAAATAAATGGGTCATGTAAATGGTCAAAACCATGGAGATGAAGCTGCTGTAGTTCAACTGGCAAGACACTGCATGTAAAGGATGCAATCAGCTTATGTGTCACAAAGGAGTGCCTAACAGCTACTTTCAGGTGTGGATACAAGCAGAGTCAAGCACAACTGGATACACAGATGTTCTGTACTTGTTGAGTGGCATCAGGTGTGCTAGATCAAGTCTGCAATCAAACTCTGCTGGACAATTTCACCTCCAGAGGCAGAGTTGGGCAACAAGTCATGAACTTGCAGCTCCTTCAGCAACTCTTATTGTAACCAATGTTCAGTTTACATGAAGTCTTCATGGCTGAGGGCTCACCAGTGGGGCATGCAGCTGCTGCTTTTACCAGTGACACCATCCAGCGGTGCTTGTAGACCAGAGAGCTTGTCATAATTGCCATGGGAACTCCAGCCACCTGTTGCAGTGAACAGACTCGTCACCATCTGAAGGCTTTTCAAAGTCGTCAGGGAAAAAGAAATGCAAACAGACAGAAGTAGGGAGAGAAAGAAAAAAAAAAAGGAGATATGTTTGGTTTACATCTTGGGAATACGTTGCGGTTGTGTCGTATGGGCTTCTTATCAGCAGGCGAGCTGGATAAGTATAGAGTCCATAGCCTAGCTTGTGGAGTTCCATTGGAGTGAAAGCCTTCTCTGCAGGTGTGTAGATCACCACCTTCTCGAGTCTGGGCACCTTCATTCCCTATTATAGAGAACAAACATGCAAGAGACTCAAACAGTACTGTTCTAACATTACTGATAAAACAGAAGCACAAATGTTAACATTAACTGCATGATTAATTGACTTCATACCCTAGGGACTGATTCAGACGAGGTGACATCTTTTACACTGGAGGTCATCCATTTCAATTGCTCAGAGGTTGGAAGACCATGCTCCACAGAGACCTAATGGAGATTCCAGGAATTCACAATGTAAATACACAACACTAGAAGAGACACAATTTCCTCTATTAGAGAAATGACACTGAATATTATGCATTTTAATGCTTGAGGGCCAGCTGAAAACACCTGACCTCCATATAGTTGTTGGTGCAGAGAATTTCACGAGAGGCCAGCTGTGAGTAGCTGCATGACTGGGACACAGTGTGGACTCTACCTGAGTCTTTTCCATATGTTCTGAGCTGTAGATGTGTGTCAAACGTCCCATCCCCCTTAACATTAGGGTCAAAACATCACATCAAAGCTCCACACCATGACAAGCAACATTTTGAAATGCATTTTTTACTCAATGGGTTTTACATTTACAATTAGTCATTTAGCAGACACTTTTATCCAAAGCCACGTACAAAAGGAGAGTTTTAACTAAAGTTCATTTTCTACAGCTGCCAAGCAAAGCCACTTCAGGCACATTTCCATACCCTGGATTGGACATAACAATGCTGGAGAGAAGCATAAAGCAGGGTATTGCCCCAAGGATCTGAGGTCATGCTGTATCCACACTGAGTAGCCAGGAAAGAGGTGATTGGGATAACATCACTGCCATCTGAAAATATATTTTTAATACTGTTAAGAAGAATAAACCAAGTGGTTTTTAACAATGTTGGGTCGATACTCACTGAGAGCATCCACTCGAGCAGATTTCCCCGCCAAAATTGAGCCGTCCACACTCACTCGCAACACATTTCCAAGGCACACAGAGCTCACGGCATCTGTTTGATGAGGAAAATGGTAACAGGTTAAAGAAAGTGGGGCAAAAACGAGGGCACTTTAAAAAAGTTAAACACTTACCTTGGTAGGCCACTATTTGCGTAGCCGTGCTTATGGTCAAGATTAACACCCTGGAAAGAGTTTAAAATGTACAATGAAGTCGGCAAGACATGAAAGAAAGAGGCAACAGCAGAATACATGTGGTAGACTAATAATTACAAACGTTCATGAATAAATCTACTAAAAATAAAAACTTACTGAAAACAAAGGAGCGGGCTCATCCTGCAATATTCAGAAAAACTGTGCGCCTCTGATGAGGTGATAGAAAACTAAGATAACTTACGAGCCCATTTAAAGGCATTTATGACTGCAGCAGCACCAACGTAATTGAATTGCTGGGCGTAAACCTTAACGCCACGCACAGATGATTCCAATATCTGCGTAATTGCGCCTGCAAAACGTCCTGTTATTATCGGCGTGGAGTGGAAGTTTTTTTTATCTTCTTTACATACATTTTCCTACTCAGAAAACCATGGGCTGGTTGTGATTGTTCCGCCCACTCTGAGCCAGAAGCGAAGTCCCGTGAAGGGACCGAACATGAGGAAGGTCTTCGGCTGTGCAGATCTGCGTGCTGGCTCGGTGTGCGGTTCGCGGTTTGATGGTGGACTAAATGGCTGCAACAGTTTCACCGCAATACATCTGCACAGACCTCCGGAACATGGACAAAATGAAATGATAAGTCAGCAATACGGTAAATATTTTGTTAGCATCTAAAACAATATTTTTCAACTGTTGCTAAACTGTTTTTGTGGCGTGTTTTTCGCGTTCGCTCTTCGATGGCTGCCATTTCTATTATTCTAATTGCCCTGCAATGTAGTTGCTTAAGAAGTTGTTGCAAAACAATGTTGCTCGATTATGTCATAGTTAGTTTACAATTCGTTATGAAATAATTTCCTGTTTCCAAAAAGTATTTCCTCGTAAATGTGTTTGGTAGCCTATTTAATTACTAAAGCCAGTTTTGACAGCTCGTGCTCTTGCATCTCAAAATCGCGTGTGTATTTCCACTAGCCTTAAAATGAATACCGTTCATATGATATTGTCTGTGACCTAATAATCAGTGCTGTAGTGGTAAAATTAGAGGTGGGTAAACTATGAATGTTGTGATCAAACAGACCTTGACGCGATGCAACGCGATGCAAAGCAACACAACACAAAGCGTCGCGACTCTGTAAGGCTGTCCTGGCTATAGATAGATAGATAGATAGATGTATACTTTATCAATCCCGAGGGAAATTTAGGTCATCCAGTAGCTTATACACCTAACTCACAAACATGCATACATAAATCACAGTATTGCAATATGTTATCAGTTAAAGTCATATACAATCAGGGGCGTTTCTAGGATTAAAAGAAAGGGGGGGCTTAGCCCCAAGGGGAGTGGCTTGTTTGTGCGCAGAGCGCGCAGCAATTATTTTTTGGGGCCCATTTGGGGCCGCGGATATCCATTGTTTCAGACAGTTCATAGATTGTTTCAATCAGAAAGAGTGTGATTTTTCCTCTGTTGTTTTGCTTGCATTCAGTATATGATAACACAAGAGACAGAATTTCAAGGTCATAGTGAAATTTGACAACACAAATGTGAACTTTTCTCAAATAAAGAGAGAAATAATTGTCCTGCTTGTAAAGGAAAGACGGATAAACTTGCTTTCCTATCCGCTCCCAAATACTAATTCTTGAGTTGTTTACTTGTTTTATTATGAGCAGAAGGGAATACGATTTTGATCAACATTTACATCTATTTTGTTGTCCCTGTAGTTTTTACATACCAGTGATATTTTATGCTCATTTGGACACTATCACTGAGATAAAGATGAACTAGTTCAGTGTCAAATACCATTCAATGGGAAAAAAAACATGAATAACAAAATTTAAAAAACACATTTCAAGAACATCTTAATTATCAAATGATAAATATTGTATGATGGGCTGAAATGGAAGGCACCCAATGCATTCACTAAAATCAAGTCAAACTAGAATTCACTAGCATTAATTGATTATAAACAACAACATTCTATAGGGACTGAAATTATTGTTTCGAAATACTAGAGAGACATATTAATGCAAAGAATAGACAGATGTCGATAGTTATTTCTTGTATTTTGAATTCGCCCGTTCACACTCTTGCTCACTGGAGACAGTTACTAACAAACAACAAACTAACAAATTAGCTAGCTAGCTAGCTTAGTGTTAACATAGCCCACTACAATATTCCCTTAATTTACCTCGAGTAAACCTACATTTAAGCAGATAACAATCGTTAAGAACTACAGATAGCCACATTGTGTAACTACCCGTACTTACAATTTCACTCCTTGCATCATTTACTTTGAGCTAAACTCCTTGGCTATAATCCTGGCTGTCGTTGAAGAGACGTTACTTGGCAGAGTGAGAAAGCCAGCGCAGCAGTCTCCGCAAGATCCCCGGGGTTTATATCGTTAAGTATGATGATAGGCTATTGGATTGTAATTTGAAGGGGGAGAAAACATACAAACCAGAACGCACGCACCTATGTAGCATGTTAGAGTTATAAATAACTTGTCCATGTGAGAAACAATAGTTTAATTTAATGACATCACCAAAATAAAAAAAATATATATATATGCCAATAATGCCAAATAATTTGGGGGGGCTGAAGAACATTTTAGGGGGGCTTCAGCCCCCCTAAAATAGGCCTTACGACGCCCCTGTATACAATCAATGACAGACAGTGAATACATGTGTTTGTAGTTTATTAAATGTCAAGAAAACAGCAAAGAAAAGTATGTGTAGGCCTAATAAATGAAGGGGGTGGAGGGGGAGACAAAAGAAAGGAATTCTATAGGACCTTAAAAAACGAAGGCCTCTGGAAATAGGCCCAGGTTGTTACAGCTGAAAAGTATAATATAAAAAGAAACCATGCTGCAATTAAACACTTCCCCTGTTCTTTAACCATTGGAGAAACCTCCAATGTCAACACAACACAACAAGACAATTGCTAGATTAACAACTATGCGTGAGGATAATTACTCATGCATCTTCAATTGCTGGAAGAATTTACGTTTTATTAGGCCTATTTAGATGGAACCGGGAGGGCTGGCTTGTTACCTGCATCATCGTATTTGAAAGCACGTTATTAATAGCGTTTGTCCATGTCTTAATGCAATGTTGTGCGAAACAAAACAACGTTTAAAAACGTGAATTGATCTTCAGTCTTACTTTGTACTTGAGGCCTTTTGCGGGCATCTGTGGGAGTGGGAGCACTCGATGGTCTCTTCAAAATTCGCTTGATATCCATGGCTAATTAATCTATTCCGAAAAGGTAGGCAGGCAGGCTAATCCACAACTTGTATGTGTGTACATACTTCCTGGATCCTGATTGGTGTCGCCGCCGTAGCCGCAAGGCACTGATTGGAGGGTCACAGACCATAATACAGCGCAGATGAAAATGACACCAAATTTATTTTGGATTATTCCAACGTAAGAATACAAGGTGCAGGGAACTTTGAGGTGCGTAAACGCTATTTCCAAAATTCCAGAGGTGCGTAAACGGCGTTTACCCTCCACTACAGCCCTGCTAATAATATTAATATTAATGGCGTTAAAAGAACTACAGTTACACATTATGTATTTTCATTCAAATGTATTGATCATTGGCGTCTGCATTTCTTGAAAATATCTTTCCTTATTTCTGTAGATGGATAAGTGAAAGTGAAGTCCTATTACCCAGTATCTCAATGCCCCCCAACAACGCTACCATGGTTGCGCTTCCCGCAAACACGCCTCGGGCGGCTGCTGTGCTGCCACACGGAGGAGGCTTTCTTGGGGCTCTGCGACAACTACAGCGCAACCGACCAGGAGTACTATTTTGACCGGAACCCTGGGGTCTTCCGCTGTGTGCTGAATTTATTTATTTTTTCCAAATTTGTTTTTATTGTTTTCTTGAAGTAACATCACATGAAAACATAAAATGAGACGGATTCAAGTTTTACAAAGAATTCTCCCTTCCCCCCTCCCACCTCCCACGACCCAGACAGCAACCCTAAAATAAAGACCAAATCATAGTCTGTACACATACATATATGTATATACATTGAAGAAAATAAAAAATAAAATAAAAAAAAATTGAAAAAAAGGTGGGGTGGTATCTCTGGATTCCTAGATTATGGATGTTTGTGTGTATTAGGCTGAGGCTGTGTGTGTACGGGGCACAGAATGAGTCAGACTTAGGAAACTAGAAGGGGAGTAAGTTCAGTAGAGCTAAGAGAGGAGAAGAGGGACATAAAAGGACCCCAGGTGGATTGGAATTGCTCTGTCTTATTTCGTCTTGTATATCTAATTTTCTCCAGGTGAATGCAGTTCATTAGATCCCTCATCCAGTGAACATGAGAAGGTGGCTGTGGAGATTTCCATGCCATAAGAATGGAATGGACCAATTAAATGGACCAATTAGAATGGACCAATTAAAGTGGCAAAGGCTAGGGCATCTTTCTGGCGTTTTGAAATAGGGATATTTGTAGGTGGGAGGTTAAGGAGTGCAACAGAGGGAGAGGGGTCAATGGGAGGGTTTATGTTTAAGGCTTTAGAAATAGAGCTAAATATGGACTTCCAAAAAGTTATTTATGTGGGGCAAAGCCAGAACACGTGCATCAATGTAGCTGGAGCCTGCCTGCATCTATCACATATAGGGTCAATGTCAGGATTGATCTTAGAAAGTCTGGCTTTGGTCCAATATACTCGCTGGATTAACTTAAATTGAATAAGACTGTGGCGAGCACAGATGGAAGAGGAGTGAATTCTGTTTAGGACTTCAGTCCAGTCCTCATCATCAAACTTATAGCCCATATCTATCTCCCATTTTTGTCGCACTGACAGATCTTCAGGTGGTGCAGAGTCTATGATGCGGGCATGTAAGGAGGAGATGACTCCTTTATTGTGGGGGTTGGTTTGCAGTATCCTATCTAGAAGTGTCTCAGTAGGGGCTGCTGGAAAGCCTTTAAAATTCTTTTGCACAAAATCCCGAATCTGGAAGTATCTGAAAAGGTGAGTTTTAGGGAGCTGAAAATGTTGAGATAGTTGAGCAAAGTAGGCAAATGTTTTATAGATCTTTAAATACCGCAATGCCTTTCCTGCGCCATACCTCAAATGCATTGTCATGCAGAGATGGGGGGAAGGCTGGATTATTGTTGCAAGGAGAGAATATAGAAATGGCTTTGATTCCATAGCAACGTTTAAACTGTTTCCAAATTGTCAATGACTGACTAACTACAGGACCACAGTCTGGTTTGAGAGAGGGCATAGGGAGCGGTGCACAAGCCAGTGCTTCAAGAGACATTGGTCTGCATAAAGCCTCCTCCAATTTTACCCAGGTCGGGACCCAGTCACTAAGGCCATAATGGCAATGTAGCCAGTACAGTATGCGATGTAAATTTGCTGACCAATATTACACTTGAAAATTTGGTAGGTCAAGTCCGCCTGATGTTTTTGGTTTTTGTAGAAGTGACTTTCGTATTCTAGCAGGGCCTTTGTTCCATATGAAAGAGGAGATGATCTGGTCTAGGGATTTGAAAAAGGACTTGGGAATAAAGATTGGAATTGCTTGGAAAAGGTACAGAAACTTTGGCAACACGTTCATTTTAACTGAGCTTACACGTCCCATAAGGGTTAGTGGGAGGGAAGACCAACGGCTAAAGTCAAGTTTGGTGCGCTCTAAGGTAGATATGAAGTTCTTTTTATACATGTCTGTAAATTTTCGGGTGATTTTAACAAGATATTTGAATTCATTCTTAGCTAGTTTGAACACAGTGGCCGATCGTGAGAGGGCCTCCGAAGCAATATTTAAAGGGAACAGTTCACTCTTGCTAATGTTAAGTTTATATCCAGAGATGGCACCAAATTGTTCAAGACAACCTGGAGAACGTCGGAAAGGTGGTGCAGGTCCTGCGGCTAATGCGCATCTTACGGATCCTCAAGCTTGCGCGGCATTCGGTCGGGCTCCGCACCCTTGGTGCCACCATGCGCCACAGCTACGAGGAGGTGGGCCTCCTCATACTCTTCCTCTCCGTTGGCATCTCCATTTTTTCTGTGCTCATCTACTCGGCCGAGAAGGAGAATGCCGACTCCGACCTCAGCACCATCCCCGTCGGTTGGTGGTGGGCCACCATCACCATGACTACCGTTGGCTACGGCGACACGTGTCCTCTAACGACGGCCAGCAAGGTGGTCGCCACACTCTGTATCATCTGTGGACTGCTCGTGGTCGCCCTGTCCATCAGCATCATCTTCAACAAGTTCTCCAAGTACTACCAGAGGAACAAGGCCTTGGACGCCAACCAATGTGCGGAAGCCGAGAAGCCTCAGGACAGCCCCTTCATGCACATCCGAGAGCTGTATGCTCCGATGGGATCTCCTTCAAAAACAGTGAAAGCAGTGGGGGGGGCGATACAGTCCTTCAGGATGTTGAGGCTGAATATGGTATGAACACTCTTGAGAAAAAATTGCTGAAATAAATGAAGTTTCTTTTTTTTTTTTTTCTCGTTTCCTCGCTGGCTAGCTGCTGTGGTCAAAACACATTTTACTGCTGAAAGCACTTTGTTGTCCTCAGGGCTAATAAAATATCTCATCTACCAGCCTTTCAACACAATACCAACATCTTTTTAGAATGCGGGAGATGTCTGGTTTCATTTTCAGTTAGTGCTGATTTGAGGTTCGGAGGAAATGTAATGTTTTTGCCGCACCCTAATTGGAGAATGCACAGTGGTCATGGCAGAGAGCCAAGAAACCTAAATGTGTTCATTTGCCTCCCAATTGCCAGTAAACTAGGCGAGTGTCAATCTGTACCCTTCCATTACAGACCTTATCTTCCTGCCAGGAAGTGTTCGCAATGAGGTCGTATACACAACAAAATAGTCTTGGAAGGGAAGCCCAATCCGAACTCTTCACAAAAAAACTCCTACTCTGGTTTTGAGTGAATTGATTATCTTTATTGGATTTGGCTTTGAAAAGGTGCATGAACTAAGCATGCCCACCCACCCTTAAACCTACTCAATGCACTGTAATGATGGCCCTCAGTCATGACCCCACATGGAGGGTAATTGCTCCTCCTGTGGTGAAGAGACTTCAAGAAGGTTCTGGAATTAATCCAAATTTTGAAGATGCCAAACAGAGTTTACACCAAACAATAATAGATCAAGACGAGATGAACAGAGGATATTAAGCTAATAGTTGGACTTTACCGTCAAGCACTTGACCAGACCCATTTCTAAAATACTGAAGTTTAATGTATCGTGTAATCTGTAAAGTTGCCAGACAACCTCATGTTTCTCTACCTACAATCAAGGAGTCACATTACTTCCTTGGTTCAGTGTTGAACAAAAAACCCTAGAGTGTGCTCAAATTGCTGATTAAATTATTCTGCACAAAACCAAAGTCTGCCTCTAATTTCTGGTCTGTTATCCAGACTACCTTGTCCCTACTTCACATGAAAATGAGTAAACAGGAAGACCTAACTAAACCAGAAGTCAAAACATTTTAAACACAGGACCTAAACATACAGGTCTTGTGATCCAAAGACCTAACTGCAGATTCAAAAATACCCATTTAAAAAAAATAAACACTACCACTAATCTTTAACAGAATACCATTTGCAAAATGGTTTGAGCACTTGTAATGGTGGTACTGCTGTAGGAGAAATTTGGACATTCT
The DNA here is from genome assembly GCF_900700415.2 of Clupea harengus. NCBI lineage: Eukaryota > Metazoa > Chordata > Actinopteri > Clupeiformes > Clupeidae > Clupea > Clupea harengus. Next base: position 18,609,834 of record NC_045166.1, read on the forward strand.
GGTCAGCGCAACAATGTGTACTGCACTGTCTAACAGAACAAAGTATTTACCATGAAAGACATCAGAAATTGCATGGTTACACTTGCTTACCATAAATTCAGTATGAAAAAAGTTGCAGACTAGTGTGGAGTTTGAACAAACTTAAAGATGTGTTTAAAGTTCTCTAAACAACCACAAGACAAGATATTTGTTTTTAACAGAATCCTTTTATTTGCATAACAAGGTTGTATCACGATGACAGCATGATGCGACCTGAAGAGAGCTGTGCTCTTGACTTGGGAGAATACTTTGCACTGCTTTGGCCTACAAACAAAGACAAAGGAGTATTAAACATCAACCACAGAATACCATTGAGGAACTGAATCAAGGAGAACTCACTGCTCTTAACGCTGCTCAGCTCATTGACATTTTCAGGGGAACTAGGACATCGTCTATAGCAGAGTCCATCACTTTGTTTGTTGTCGTCACAGATGGCAGTGTCACAGTGAATGAAAATCTACAAGAGATGGGAGTTTAAATTAATGTCAGGGTTCATAACCTATTTATAAGCAGGTAAGAAGCAGCACATTTACCTACCTGGTCTTTCAGCACCACATTATCTTGGACAAAAGCAAACATCTTCATGTCAAAGCGTTTGAAGTGGGAAGGGAACTGGACTCTGCCATCAGCAGTTACAGGATGAATGCTTGGTAAATAACGATCATCGTGGTTTGCACACCTGTCGAGTTGAAACGTTAAGGCATTTATTCCAACCCATGCATTGCAATTCTGTTGCTTTTATAGAAAGATACTGCAAGTCAATGATACATATCTGAATTTGGTTAAGTTTGACAGGTTTATAGATAATTGTACCCATCAACAATGATGTCCCATCGTGGCGTGGACAGCCTCTCCTTTTCCAGGGTTGCCCAGCAGCTCTCCAGGAACAGCACAAGTTGTGGATCTGTGGACTCTAACAACTCAACCTCAAAGTAAAGGGGACGCCTCAAGGCCTCCACCACAGGATAATCCTCTTCGGTGTAAAACGTGTTGTAGGACACATCTGAGGAGGAGAACAAAGTATTGCAAAGGGAGAATCATTTTAAAATGGCAATTAAAGTTTGGAAAGATGCTCACCAGTTGCCAGCCTCATGCGGACCCTCATCTCCCCAAAGGCAGGCTGGGGAGGGCGGTCAAAGGAGCGATCCTCTGGGAGAAACTGCAGCATCTTGAAGTCATCGTTCTCATAGTAACAGGAGATGGTTAGTCTAGGAGCCAGAGAAGAAGGTAAAGCCACAATACAAGTTGGTGGGGAGGGGGAGAAAAGAAATAGAAAACTAAACATACCGGTACTCTGGGTGGGAAGTGGTCTTGACATTCTTCACACCTCCTTGCTTAGACATGGTGATCTCATTCTGATAGACCATGAAGCCATCCAAGAACTACAAAGCAAAAGGAGGGTTATACATGTATATGCCGAAGGCGGCATGGTAGCTCACAAAAGCGTAAAGTGAAATCTTACTGTTCGGGTTGTTCCGCAGCTGTTAACAGGGAAAGAGAAGGAGGCAAATTGATCGCTGCTGAACATGGGTTTGCACGATGGGTCCTTTAGGGTGAGCTGACTGAGAATAAGATTAGGCACCGACTCAACCTTCAGGGCCAGGACAATCATTGTGCCATTAGGGTGACACTCTGCAGACAGAAAGGCAGCAAGTGTGGCATTACAACCAAGTCACTGACCACTTCAACCCCAGTTTCATCAATACTCTAGAAAAGGGACACTGACCAGTCAGAGGCATAGGAAAGGTACAGGCCAGAGAGAAGTTGTTGAGGCTCCAATTATTGAGTGGGTCGATGACCTTCAAGTCCAGCCGACCCCCAGCAGCAGATGAAAGTACAAACTACAGACAGGTATGCAACATTGTTAGTAATGAAAGTATACTTGCTGATGAAAGCTCAAGTTACCAAAAAAACAAACGCTTACCGTAAATACAGCATCAGATGAGAGGAAGGGCACACTCATGGTCATGTGTGTAGCATTCTCACGGACATTGTACTTCGTTGCTAGGTCAGAGGTCAGCTCCCGCTTGCCCACAATGGTTTTAAAGTCACTGCCATGACTTCCATAGGCCACGGTGACATAGTAGCTTTCGTCATCACAAGTTCCGGTTACGACAGGGAGCACTGCAGCAAAACAAGTACACAGTTCCTCAAAATGCTCCAAGACAGTACCCATGTCAAGTGTGGTAAAGGCAAGGCTACCATACCAACGTCATGAAGTGTTGCTTCCAGCACAGCTGGATGAGAGAATGGGGATTGCTCAGGTAGGACAACCAGGCCAAAGCTCAAAGGAAGGGTGTAGGTCGTGAACTCCCGATCAGGATTCTGCAATATAGAAATCAAGGCTTTAATACTGGGAGGGGGGCAGGGACAAGAGAATAGAAAGCACTTGACAAAGACTTGGGGGAAGTGCGTAGACATACACTCTTCAGGACCACAGAGTCAGAGAAGGGCACTTGAAGACTGAAGCCTTTGTAACCATGGGGGAAGCGTTTCTCTTGGACATTGAAGCCTCTTGCATTGGCTTCGGCAACAGTCAGTACAACAGTGGCAAAGGTCATGTTCATCAGCATCACATCAGGAAGGAAGGTACCCAAAAGCACATCAAAGACCCGTTCCTCAGGCACAGTATCTGTGGAGCAAGGATCAATGAGCAAAGAACTTCCTTATGTAAACACAGCCAAGTTTGTTGGGATACTTACTGTCAGTCACGTGTGGAGGTCTAGGCATCATAGGGGTGGTGATCGGATACAAGACCTTATATCTGGTGAGCTGGTCAGAGTCAGCCTCCTTCCACACCACCTCAATCATGGCCTCAATATAGTAAGAGATATGGTACTGATACTCAGGAGCATAGCTCTATGGGAGGGGGACCGACACAAAAATGGAAAGGTTTAGAGCCAATTGATTCCACCAACCAAGAGTTCCCCACCATCCAATGAGCGCTTACCTTGTAGTAACCATCAGGTCCACCCACAGGCAGTTCAATGACAAAGTGGGAATTAGTCACAGACATGGTGTATCCCCTGCTGGCCATCTGTGATTCATCAAGTCGCTCGCCATCAATGCCCATGTGCAACTCCAGCGTCTCACAGGTATTCGATGCAAGTAGTGGGTAGATGTGGCGAGGCACATACCAGGTCATCGTTTCCTCCGTGAAGACAACACCATCTGAACCAGGGGGCATAACACTGTAGCTCTTCCAACTTCAAAAACAGAGTAGTGAAAGCAGTTACCATTACTTACCAGTAGGACAAGCTGCAGCAGTGTCAAGCATGGTGACAGACCACAGGTCCTTGAAATATGTGGTAGCCTTCAGCACCTTCATTGACACACTAGCAACCTAAGATAAGGAGTTAAACAAGGCAAAGGTATAAGGTAAAACAAACTGGTTTTGTATGCTTAAAACAATTTTTTGTTGTTATGCAACTTACATTTTCAGAGTAAACCTCAGTTGTGTCATAAGGGCTTCGGATGAGCAGTCTCGATGGGGTTGTTGCGATACCATAGCCAGCCCTTTGAGCGTCAGCCAACGGCATGGACTTCTCTTTTGGGGTGAAGAAAACCATTCGCCATATGTTGTTCTCAGAGGTCACAGCCTACAAGGCAATACAGATTTAATGTTCAAATGTAACTAGTCACACTAAGGTTAAATCAAACAGGTGAAGGGAGAAGGCCAGAGACAACTTGCATCAGGAACTGCAGCAGCCCACTGATCTTCAAGCATGGTCTGCTCAACAGCTAGGTCAATCGGTGGTGGCAACCTGTTCACTGACACCTAGTCAAACATAAGGTGTAGTTAATCCTAAGGGGCTTGAACCCTTTGGAGCTGGGAACACCTGGGTCACTACTAAATTTTTACCTCCATGTAGTTTTTGTCACACAGGATCTCACGAGCAGCCCATCGGTTGTAGTTGCAGGTCTTGGTCACCTTGTGCGTGTCCTCCTCAGATTTATGCTCATCATGCATTCGAAGACGCAGTCCTAGTTCAAAAACCTCATCGTCCTAGTCAATGTGTTGGGTGAAAGTTTCTGGTTACTACGTTTCCTGAACAAACCAGATTAACTGATGTAACGATACAGTCAACCATGAGGAAACATCTTCACCTGATTATTAGTGTGGCAGCTCAGGACTGAGGCAAACAGTTTCACGTTGCCCCAGGGGTCAGACTCCACACGGTAGCCACACTTAGATGCCAGGCTGGGTGTGATGGGGATAAACTGACTGCCATCTGCAAGGGCAAGCTTAGGTTAAATCAGGAGGGGAAATAAAAAAAAAAAATTAAAAAAAAGCCATAACAATTTAAATAACTCACTGATGGCATCCACTTCCAGGTGGCTTCCAAAGCCAAGGGATTTATCTATGGTCAACCTTAAGACATTTCCAAGGCAATGAGACTTCAGGCCAGTTACTGTAGAGGAGGAAAGATCCAGGAATTAACTTTATAGCACACAGTTAAAGCTTCTTTAAACTTGCTCTTCAGAGGATGGGCAAAAACCTACTTTGCTTGAAACTTTTCTGAGCAGAAATCCCAACAGCCACCATCAAAAGCCATGGGACTCTACAAAACAGAAGACAAGACGCCAGTTAAAAGAAACACAAGCAAACTGTGCCTATCGGCAAAAGTTGTAAAACAGAGTACTCACAGTTGTAGAATTCTGGCCATTTTCACTGACAAGGAAAAGCCCTGTAACTGAAGATGCTTGAATCCTTTCTACACCACCCACAAACACTCAATTTGCCCCCTACAACCCACGCTAGAGAGCCACTGAAAGGTGCAGTACATTTCCAGGGTGCGCTCCTAGCCTATATAAAGGGATGCACACAGGGGAGTACAATTGACAATAGCAAGTGCTCATCAGTGTGTCATCACTGTCAGGTGGGCTGAGGTCATGGAGATTTCTCCTGGCGGCTAATTGTTTTTATACAAGTTGGATTCTAATAAGGTCCAGCTGTTGTGCTCAGTAGCCAGTAGCATTCTATGACTTATATACTCTTGAAAGCTTGAACACACCTGAATCTGTTCAAAGTAGTTGATGTGTTTACTCATGACACAGCTGACATAACTGGCTAAATTTAGCTGTAGATTCCAGCTCTGGCCATTAATACCATGCACTCGTAAAACATACTCTTCACAAGTCTCACATTTGGTCTGAACTAATTGTTTAATAACATTGTTTACTCTTAGTCTTTTTTCTGCTTAAGTTATTTAAGTAATAATTTTTTTGTAAGAACCTATATTCATAATCCTGTTAATAGTTCATGAAAGTATTGCTTGGGTGTGAAATTGTCATTCATTTCACAGTACTATAATATGACCAAATTGTCTTTCAATTGTTTTGAGCCATTGCGCTCCATTACTTCATGTGTTCACACTTAGATTAAGTTTCACTCTTTCTCCAGAAGGTAGAGCCATTTTTTCTCTCACGATGTCAAAGCAGAAATGCAGTGCCCTGGGTTATGAAGACCATAGGATTTGTGGTAGTGCTGCGCACACACCCTCCATCTTGTGCCTCGTGTCAAATGTCATTAAAACTTGTCGAATGAATCTTTTAGAATTTATTTGTTCTAGAATTTAAAAAAAGGTTTACCTCAGCCAAAAGGTTCAGAGAAGATCTCAAATGAGGTTTGAACACTTCACCACAAAATAACCTTTACATAAAGTTGTAAAGAAAGGAAATCCTTTACTTGGGGTCATTCTCTTGGTGAATGTTTGTGTATTCACATAATTCTATACCCCTCTCTGTTTAGGTATACAACCTAGAGGTAATCATCCTATTAAACCCATTTACTAAGTAACAATTATTTAAGTTGCCCATGTGTGTGCAATGACACTTTATAAACAACTGAATCACATTGGAAGGCATTATGGGATGTGCTAAAGAATTTGCAAACATGCTCCTTCTTCTGTTTCACGTCATGGTCAGGTCATACTGGTGTCTCAACAACCAGGAAAGCAAGTTTAAGGGCACGGTAGAGTATTGTCCCTAAAGCTAGCAAGCTAGTCAACAAACAAAAGACTGGCCTTACATTTTCATGGGGTTTATGACCAGGGAAAAAAAACTAGGTCACCAGGGGCCCATTCGTCGTAGGGTTGAAGCTAAGTTAATCAATTGGACTTTTAGCCCGTTAAGATTAGGGAGCTGATTGAGAACAGCAAATATCGGTTCGTTAACGGCTGATCCGCATCCAAATCATGTGGTTAATTTCAACCAGGCTAAACTTATCATGGCATTTGCGCGTGCACGTCCTACTTCAAAAGGCAGGAAAGGTCGATCACCAAAACAATGATTTTCTAACGGTATAATGGTTCTAAACTCAAAGAAAAGGGCTCTTTTTTTCTCCGCTGGCGAGCAGGAGATGAACATGAACGCTTATGAAGAATACAAGACCATAATCATGGCAAAGTTCAACACCGCCACCGCTGTGAGAGCAAGGTGTGTTGGGATGTTTATAGGGTGATATATATGTATGAAAACCTGACAGCAAGTGTCAACTCGTACAGAGGATTCCTCTACCGGTTTGGAACTGCAAGGTTGCTAGTTCGAATCTCCTCTCCTCCTTCCTCGATGTAGTTTTACATTTCCTTGGAAGTCGCTTTGAATAAAAGCGTCTGTTAAATGACTAAATGTATTAATAACAAATGCAATAAATTGAAGCAGTGAAAATAAATTGTCTGTATTTCTCTCTATTCTTATCATGAGTCCATCTTAAATCATTTTCTACAATAATGATATGCTATGGTGTACTAATAACACTCATATAATTATGAGTGCTTTGTTCTCCGCATCACCGACACTACAAAAATGTACCACTTGCAAAAACAGCGCAAGACCGTCAATGTTCGACTGGTGTTTGCAATAAATGACTCGAGAAGGTTTTGTAAATTAATTATTCCTTGTCGGCTGAATCGGTTGCGCTCATACAAGAACTAATTATGGAATAATGGATCTTGGCGATCGCAAAGAACTCTCCATACGCTAATCTAACTAGATATCTAATATCAGTCCTTGGTCAACGGGATCCCTCCTTTTTCCGGGGGTGTGGCAAGCTTATCCAGCTACACTTAAGTTAGCCTGCGCTGGAGCAGGTTAGTGCTAATTGATATGTTACTATGGTGATTTATCAAAAGTTGCTTCCACAAACCAAAAAGAGGGGCGTTTTTTATCTTAGCCTGAAAATTAGCTTGCTAAACCGCTTAGCGAGCTACGACGAATACCCCCCTGAACTAAACACAAGGATTAAATATCAGGTAATGCAAGTAAACATATGGATACACTCGAAAAACAGGAAAGTCACAACATTTTAAAATTAAAAGTACGATTCAGTGTTAGGGGAAATTATTAAACTTTAATTTCATAACAGGAAGATAAATCCAGATGAAACATGTTCCACGTGCAGTTCAGAAACCGTCCTGGGACCTTGAAGACAAGGAAAACAAGCAATAATTATAATTTCCAATGAGGACAGAAAAAACAAACAGTTCATGCCATCATTTTGCATTGCTCAACATTACCTCTTTTCACATGCTTTCTGCCCATCTGCTGTTTAGCACACTGTCCATGGCACAATCCATTCAAGGGGCTGTGGGGGTCACAAATGACCACATCACAATGGAAAACCACCTAAAATGGGCAGAGACATTAGGTCATTACTCTATCCATTCTGCAGTAATGACTACTGGCTGAATGGCAGACACCCCCAAGCACACACATAAGCAACACAATACATACAATACATAAAAAAATGAAAAATGCTCAAATGACCTGGCCTACAGGGGCATCCTCAGCGAAGGAGAACATCTTGACCTGGAACCTTTTGGAGAGAGAAGGGAACAGCACCCCGTCATTAGGCGTCTCCGGCTGGAAGACCGTCTGGTCTGGGTCCTCAGGATTTGGACAGCTAAGACAAAACAAAAATAAATACATTGGACACAAGACCACACACACACCATTCACACACCACTCGCCCAACGTAGTCAGCGCCACCTCAAAGAAGAGGGGCTGCCTGAGGTACGTCACCACAGGGTAGTCCCAATCAGAGTAGAACTGAGTGTACGTCCCATCTGAGGTAGAGGACCACGCAAAATTACTTGGAAAGGACAAAAGGATTGACTGGACCCCCCCCCCCCAAAAAAAAACACCCAACCACACCTTACCTTGAGCAAGACTCATTTGAACTGTGAAAGCTCCCACTCCGGCCTCGGCCACTGGTGCAGTGGATTGCGGCATGGTGGAATAAGCTTTAGTGGCATTCACAGAGTAGATGCAGGAGAACACAAATCTGTAACAGGGCTGCGGTAGTAAGTCACCTCATTAAGTGAAATGAGATTTGCTGTTGAAGGTTTAGTAGACACATGCAGGAAAAACAGTAACTGAAGAGAATTCTTACTGATATTTCGGCTCCTCGTTGGTTGTCGATTGAGTCTTGATATTTTGATCATTTTTCAAGGAGGCCATGTTCTCATACACCATCACATCATCTTTAAACTACAAAAGAAAAAAATAAATCAATGTGGTAAAAAAATTAAAATAATAATTTTAGTGACTACATCCACACTGGGAGCCAATGTACCGCTCTAGTGGTCCCACAAGTGTCTACACGGAAGTAGAAAAAAGCAAAGCGATCATCACTGAAGGAAGGCCCACATGAGGGATCGTTCAGACTCAGCTGTCCAGGGTTGAGGCTGGGCACAGTATCAAGTTTAACAGCAAGTGCCCCAATGGTCCCATTTGGACTGCAATCTGCAGAGGAATATTGGAAAAATAAAAATAATAAATGATCATAATATATATACACACACACACACACACACACACACACACACACACACACACACACACACACACACACACATAAAAGGATATAAAAACAACTAGTGAGGCACTGGAAGGAGAGCACCTCACAGGACAGTTGTAACCAGCAGGTTTCAATTTAAGGCCAGTGATATGGTGTTGCCCCCTGCAAAATCTATTTTCAAAGTAGGTCACTGCGGTCACTAGCAGGCTTCATTCACACATTGATTTCCAGTTTCTTCTAAATGAACCAGAGTGAATGCAAGCAAACAGTTAATTTAAGACGTCACATAACATGAATGAATTTATGCCATACAACTGCCATCTAAATACAGCTCTTGGTTTCTACCTGTGGGGTCATGAATTAGATTGAGTCTGGCATTTTATCTTCTGTGACTTACAAGACATTTAAAATAAATAAATCAAACAGACCAAGGATTGAGATGATGAAGGAACAGGCCAGGGAGAAATAGGTGATGATCGAGGTCCTCTCTGGGTTTTGCAGAGCCACATCAAGTCTGCCCTTCACATTCGAAGAGTGGACCGCCTGAAACATGGGATCACACCAAAGATTTGAAGTGCATAATTGTCAACCTAAATGGTAGACAGTCCTGATTCAATTTACTAGAAAAGGAGGACCAGCCCAGAGACACGTGTGTAGTAGGCCAAAACCAGACAGTCCCACCATGAGGATCATAAGCTCAGCCTCACACTGATTTCCACTGACTTAGAGCTCAGCATACACATGCTTCCAGATCATACACATTCTCCTTCATGTACCAGGGACCTTTTACATTAAGCTAGTTATAGCATTTAGAAAATGACACGGTTCTACAGACCCCTGCTGTTCATCGGGAGCAATTCTTGGCCAAGAATTTATATAATTTAGGCCAGTTAAAATTTGATTAAAAGTAAATCCAGTGTGTGTGGCAGCCAACTACCTCTCCATGTTTGACGTTTTTAGAAACAATGAAAAGCTGGACACAACACATGTCTAAAATTGCCAAAATGTGAAGAAATGAATGTTCCCCCAAGACCGTCCCCTTCACTGCATCAGGATTTACTGTACCTCAATGGCGATGTCAGGAGACCCAAAGGGAAGCGTTAAAGTGAAATGGGTTCCATTCTCATTGAAGCTGTACTGTTGGGCCAGCTCAGCGGTCAGCAGACTGCCACCAACCACCGTCTCAAAGTTATGGCCTTGGATTCCATACTGAACAGTGATGTAGACATTCATCTGATCACATGAGCCAGTTACAGATGCCAGATCTGCAAGGTAAAGGCAACAAAATACAAGGCTTTGGGTTTCTGAAAGGACATTGAACCTCAACATTTAAACTGATAGGGTTGAATGTAGCAGGTACATCTTGATACCTGACCTACTCCCTGGCCTACTGAAAATATCTGCCATCATGTCAGGTAATGTAGCAGATTGGCAAGCTTACCGCTCACTAAGAAATAAAATAACTAAATTAAATAGACAAGAAAAAATATTACTATCATTTTAAATTTGAGGAGTGCCATGGAGACAGTAAAAAACTTTGAGAGTACCTAATGATGATATGGGCAGAAGTAAAATGGCCAAAACACCTTCATTTATTGAACTGAATGGAGAATTCATTACTAAACCATCTGATATAGCAAACTACTTCAATAATTACTTTCTCAGTAAAGTGAACACACTAAGAAATCAAATGCTGCCTGTGAGTGGTGGGCTGTCCAAAGCTACAATACAAAATCATATTATGTGTGGTAAGGATTGTGTGTTTGATTTCAAGCCAATCGGTGCTGATTTTATGGTTAAGATAGTTAGTTAGTTAGTTAGTTAAGCCTTTGTATTCCTCTCGGAACATAGGCCATTGATGAATTGTTTCCACCCTCGTCTGTCCTGAGCCATCCTCTCCAGCTGTTTCCACGTCAGCCCCTTCTTCTTGAATTCCTGCTCTGTGCTCCTTCTCCAGGTGTTTTTGGGTCGTCCTCTACCCCGTTTGCCTTGTGGGTTCCATGTCAGTGCCTGTTTTGTTATTGCTGTTGTGTTTCTTCGTAGTGTGTGTCCAATCCAGCTCCATTTTCTCCTTAACAGCTGTATATCTACTGTTTCTTGTTTTGTGCATTCCCATAGGTTGATGTTGCTTATTGTGTTTGGCCAAAAGACTCCAAGGATGCGTCTTAGACAGTGGTTTATGAAGGTTTGTAGTTTGTTTGTGATGTTGGTGGTAGTTCTCCAGGTTTCGGAGCCATAGAGCAGCACGGTTTTGATGTTGGAGTTGAAGATTTGAAGCTTCGTCTTGAGGGAGATGTTTTTACTTTTCCAAATTTTGTTTAAGATGTTAAATGCTGTTCTTGCTTTCCCAATTCTTGTCTTCACGTCATCCTCTGTCCCACCATCAACAGCTATCACACTTCCCAGGTAGGTGAATTTGTCGACATCTTCCAGCGTCTGGTCCCCGATGGTTATTGGGTCCGTGTTCTTGGTGTTTATCCGCATTACTTTGGTTTTTGGACCATTTATTTTGAGTCCAAGTCCAGCTGCTGTTTTTTCTAGCAGTTCGGATTTGTCCTGCATCTGTTGGTGGCTATGGGAGAGTAGTGCGATGTCATCCGCAAAGTCGAGGTCCTCCAGATGTTCTGTTAGACTCCACTGGATGCCAGTCTTTTTATTGTGGGTTGATTGTACCATGATCCAGTCAATGCACAGAAGGAAGAGGAAAGGGGAAAGCAGGCAGCCCTGTTTCACGCCAGTGAGTACTTTGAATTTTTCTTGTGCGCATCCCTGGAAGAGTACGTTGCATTGCATGTCCCAGTACATGTTCTTGATGATGTTGGTATACTTTGTGGGGATTCCATAGTGTGCCATGAGTTTCCATAGCATTTCACGGTCTACACTGTCAAATGCCTTTGCAAAGTCTATGAAATTGACATGAACAGGTGTTCGCCATTCTATAGACTGCTCAATGATGATCCTGAGGCTAGCAATTTGGTCGGTGCACGATCTTTTGTTCCTGAAACCAGCTTGGTTTTCTCTCAGTTCATCATCAACCCCCTTACGAAGTCTCTCCAAGATGATGCGGCTGAACACTTTGCCTGGTGTTGATAGCAACATGATCCCTCGGTAGCTGTTGCAATCCCTGAGGTTTCCTTTCTTTGGTATGACAGCAATGAGCCCGTCCTTCCAGTCTGTTGGTATGTTTCCTTCTTCCAACCATATGGTCTTTATTAGCTGGTGGAGCATGGTGGTTGAGGTGTCGAGATCTGCTTGTAGAGCCTCTGATGGGATGTCATCTGGCCCTGCTGCTTTGCCACGTCGCAATTCTGGATGGCCTTCCTCACCTCAGATCTTGTTGGGGGGCCACAGTTGATGTCCAGCGTGTGTGTGGCTGGTGGGATCTCTACCTTTTGGGCAGTATGGTTAAGATACTTCACACAATTAAGTGTGATAAACCTTGTGGGTTTGATAATATTGACGGCAGACTGCTTCAGTTATCAGCTAAATCAATTGCTAAGCCTGTAGGCCATATATTTTCATTTTTATTTTATTTTTATTTTCATATTTATGTTTTAAGGAATGTGCTTATCCTGATTTGTGGAAAATCGCAAAGGTTACTCCTCTGTCAAAAAACAGTAGGGAGCCATTTACAGGTTCAAACAGTAGGCCTATCAGCATTTTACCTGTCTTGAGTAAACTTTGAGGGAATTATATTTAAGCAGATCCAGCAATATCTTGCAGAAAACAACATTAACTCAGATATACAGCATGCATACAAAGCAGGTTACTCTACAAGCACTGCACTGACATGTCTTAGTGACGAGTGGTTCAAACAGATTGACATGAAGTCAGTTGTTGGGGTGGTGCTCTTGGATTTCAGTGCAGCCTTTGACATCATAGATCATGAGCTACTACACTTGAAACTATCAGCGTATGGATTCAAAGATTCCGCTATTGATTTATTGAAGGGCTATTTAGTGAACAGGCAACAATGTGTTATGTTCAATGGCTCCCATTCAAATATTGAGACACTTCAGTGTGGAGTTCCTCAGGGAAGCTGCCTTGCCCCCTTCTCTATTCTATTTTTGTAAATGACATGCCATATGTATTAAAAAAAAAATGCAGGAATGGGGATTTATGCGGATGACACGACTATGTATGTATCGTCAGAGAGCATTGAACATGTTAATGAGGTGCTTCAACTAGAGTTAAAGCTGGTTTCTGAATGGATCATGGAAAATAAGCTGAAGTTGAATGTCTTAAAAACTAAATGCATGGTAATAGGTTCTAAATATGCTCTCAGGACAGATAAGAAATTAAGCCTCTCTTTAAAGGGTGCTGCTATGGAACAGGTTAAAGAAGTCAAACTGTTGGGTGTCACTATTGACGAAACACTGTCATGGTCCACTCAGATTAATAATACAGTGGTGAGAATGATTAATGGTATCTATGCCATCAGAAGGAGTGCTCATCTGCTAACTAACACAATTAGACTAGTCACACAATCTCTAGTTCTGTCAAATCTGGACTACTGTCCTGTTATTTGGTCTAGTGCATCAAAGCAAGAACTCAGTAAACTTCAGCTTGCACAGAACAGAGTGGCAAGACTAGCACTTCACTGCTCTGTTAGGAGTAGTGTGGATGTTATGCATGCCAGGCTGTCATGGATGAGGGTGGATGAAAGACTGGCATGTAGCCTTATTCTGTTTTTAAATAATGTGTATGTGAACAGACTCGTCACCATCTGAAGGCTTTTCAAAGTTGTCAGGGAAAAAGAAATGCAAACAGACAGGAGAGAAGTAGGGAGACACAAAAAAAAAAAAAAAAAAAAGATATGTTTGGTTTACATCTTGGGAATACGTTGCTGTTGTGTCGTATGGGCTTCTTATCAGCAGGCGAGCTGGATAAGTATAGAGTCCATAGCCTAGCCTGTGGAGTTCCATTGGAGTGAAAGCCTTCTCTGCAGGTGTGTAGGTCACCACCTTCTCGAGTCTGGGCACCTTTATTCCCTATTATAGAGAACAAACATGCAAGAGACTCAAACAGTACTGTTCTAACATTACTGATAAAACAGAAGCACAAATGTTAACATTAACTGCATGATTAATTGACTTCATACCTCAGGGACTGATTCAGACGAGGTGACATCTTTTACACTGGAGATCATCTGTTTCAATTGCTCAGAGGTTGGAAGGCCATGCTCCACAGAGACCTAATGGAGAGTCCAGGAAGTCACAATGTAAATACACAACACTAGAAATGAGACACTGAAATATTATGCATTTTAATGCTTGAGGGCCAGCTGAAAACACCTGACCTCCATATAGTTGTTGGTGCAGAGAATTTCACGAAAGGCCAGCTGTGAGTAGCTGCATGACTGGGACACAGTGTGGACTCTACCCGAGTCTTGTCCATATGTTGTGAGCTGTAGATGTGTGTCAAACGTCCCATCCCCCTTAACATTAGGGTCAAAACATCACATCACATCAAAGCTCCACACCATGACAAGCAACATTTTGAAATGCATTTTTTACTCAATGGGTTTTACATTTACAATTAGTCATTTAGCAGACACTTCTATCCAAAGCCACGTACAAAGGAGAGAAAGGAGAGTTTTAACTAAAGTTAATTTTCTACAGCTGGCAAGCAAAGCCACTTCAGGCACATTTCCATACCCTGGATTGGACATAACAATGCTGGAGAGAAGCATAAAGCAGGGTATTGCCCCAAGGATCTGAGGTCATGCTGTATCCACACTGAGTAGCCAGGAAAGGGGTGATTGGGATAACATCACTGCCATCTGAAAATATATTTTTAATACTGTTAAGAAGAATTAACCAAATGGTTTTTAACAATGTTGGGTCTCAACTCACTGAGAGCATCCACTCGAGCAGATTTCCCCGCCAAAATTGATCCGTCCACACTCACTCGCAACACATTTCCAAGGCACACAGAGCTCACGGCATGTGTTTGATGAGGAAAGTGGTAACAGGTTAAAGAAAGTGGGGCAAAAACGAGGGCACTTTAAAAGTTAAACACTTACCTTGGTAGGCCACTATTTGCGTAGCCGTGCTTATGGTCAAGATTAACACCCTGGAAAAGGTTTAAAATGTACAATGAAGTCGGCAAGACATGAAAGAAAGAGGCAACAGCAGAATACATGTGGTAGACTAATAATTACAAACGTTCATGAATAAATCTACAAAAAAAAAAAACGTCCTGAAAACAAAGGAGCGGGCTCATCCTGTGATATTCAGAAAAACCGTGCGCCTCTGATGAGGTGATAGAAAACTAAGATTTAAAGGCATTTATGACTGCAGCAGCACTAACGTAATTGAATTGCTGGGCGTAAACCTTAACGCCACGCACAGATGATTCCAATATCTGCGTAATTGCGCCTGCAAAACTTCCTGTTATTATCGGCCAAAGAGAGTATTCATATCTCCAATTAAAAACATGTGTTTATCAGGTAAAGTGAGACGTTATTATAGTTAGGCTATGTGTTCGTATTTTGTGGGAGTGGAAGTTTTTTACTTCTTTACATACATTTTCCTATTCAGATAACCATGGGCTGGTTGTGATTGTTCCGCCCACTCTGAGCCCGAAGCGAAGTCCGGTGAAGGGACAGAGGAACATGAGGAAGGTCTTCGGCTGTCCAGATCTGCGTGCTGGCTCGGTGTGCGGTTCGCGGTTTGATGGTGGACTAAATGGCTGCAACAGTTTCACCGCCAGTGCCGCTGCTAGCCATTTTGGTGCCCTAAGCATAACTCCTTTATGATGCCCCCCCCCCCCCCCCGAGAAAAAAACTTTCTTCCAGGTGTGCGCGCACGCCAACAGCTGACCAACAATAATGGAAATCGCAAGGTTTCATTAGCCATACCATAAACCTATTCATTTCAGTGTAATTTTGGCAAACCACTACTGTACTTGCTTGGATGTATTGTTCATAGTAATAGTCATGGCAATTATTACAAGTTTCTCTCAAATTTCATGTTGTTTTCTTGAAATAGCATTAGACCAAGGCTGCCCAATTTGGGGCCCACGCTCGATTTTTTTTGGCCCGCGCTCCGATCAGAATCAGAGTCAGAACATCATTCGTAGATAGCATTTTAACCCATTTCGAACAGGGCCTCAACGTCCTATGTAACTCAGACTGGTTGCAGTTCACTGCCTGGCCACAGTTTTAACATTGTTTTAGATGGGTCAAGGGGGGGCGCTATTTACCTCTTGTCAGATCCATAACTTTGCAGCTAAAGTTGTGATTCCTGGTTGCTATGGTTATCTAGCTAAGGCTATGGTTAGCTAGCTAAGGAACCTTTTAATAACAAACGATTTAAATGGAAGATTTCCGTTTGCTTGAAATGATAGCTAGTTATCTAGCTAATGTTATAGTCTCCTCGATTTAACTTCTACAATTATAATTGGTGCCTGTGACACTTCGTATGAACAAGTTCATATTCATGAGTTCATATTCACACATATTAACAACAGTTCATTATGTGTAAAGAATGCTGATATGAAATATAAAAACAACCAGTAGTCAATGTGCAAGCTTCCAATTTAATCGTGATATAAGATACTCTATTTGAGTTGGGGAAGTCTGTCCTTCAGTCGAGGCATGATGAGTTTCACCTGTTCGTGTTGGCGTAACAAATGCTTGTGGAGTCAAGTGCAGTTGAGAGGCGCTTGTCTCCAGGGCACAGATTACACTTAACTGTTATATTTTTCTCTTTTCACGGATACAAATAAAAAAGGCTGTGATTGGAATACGGGACTGGAGCTGTCCCTGACGGGACAAATCAAAATCACCCATAATATTTCGGGATGTCCCGGACAATTCGGGACGGTTGGCAACCCTACTTGCACCTAAGTTATACCATATTTGAGTGTGCTAACATTAGCAATAACGTCAGCTAGTTCGAGGTGTATGCATAGGCTAACCATTAAATTAGCAGCACATTTCCCGTATTTAACAATAATTACACATGGACTCAGGGGCGGTTTTTCCTATAGGCGGTATAGGCGGTCGCCTAGGGCGCCACTCAGAGGGGGGCGCAAAAAACTGCGCCCAGCAAAAAAAAAAAAAAAAAAAAAAAACAAGCATTGTGTTTTTTTTTTGCGCCCCCTTTTATATCTCCAACCAATATTTTGACTTAAAAAAAATCTAACATTAGGGTAAAATGAGCCAAAAATCGAAAACGGAAGGGGTACGTACGTCCTTGGTGTTGTCAGAACATGCTAGCACAGTGAGGCGTTTGGTTAGAGTCAAAAGCCATCCGGGGCGCAATTTAAGAAGAAAAGAAAGGAAGAAGAAGAGAAACGTGCCAAGGAGAAAGGTACATCCTTAAATCCTGTTCTAGCCTAGAACGAATTCCAGATAAGAAAACGTTCACAATGCGTGAATTGCCCCTGGCACTTTAGTGGAGTTAAGAAGAAAAGATGTACCTTATCATTGAAAGTTTTCCTACTCCCTGTCACATAGTTCTTTAAGGATTTTACAGAGGCGGGTATATAAAAAATGATATGTCCATTTATTCTACATTATACAAAAAAAGACTAAAATAGGGGCGCACATATAAAGCCAATAGCCAGTGCAACAACACTACACATATCTTACTCGTTGCATAGCACACCCATTAAGGAAGCCAAACACGGCAACTTGTCAACAAGTGAGGAATACTGGTAAAAATCCAAGTGTTGTATTGTCAACTATTGTATGGATTGAATATGTAATCTTGCCAGTTAGCTAACGCTAGCTAGCCAGTGACTTGTGACGTTCCTTGTTATTGCCATTCAGTCGAAACATCAGTTCAAGTTCAGCTGTACCGCAATTTGCGTCATTTTGTGTCATAAAAAGTATTCACATTTGGACAGCTTTAGTTTAGGTGGAGCGAGCTAGCCAGTTTAATTAGACATGATTCAACTAATCAAGAGCTATGCATCTTGGAATAAAAAAATGTCAGACTGTCCAAATACACCAAAATGCTTAATAACTACATAATAGCTACATTTAACAAATTATGATTATACATACTTTTGTTATATCATTTTAGATTCACTTTTAGAAGACTAAGAAAACATTATTTGCAGGCGATTTGGAAGATGACGTGGTGGTGTGTGTGTGTCCATAAACAGTTGAACAGGGGGCGTGGCCGGAGCGTAGTCCAGCACAGGGGTGACATTTTCTCAGTGATTTGTTCTTGAATTAATGTTTGTTCATCGTCGCGATCGTTGTTGTGTTTGTGTGAAAGAAATGCAGTCACAGGGCAAAATAGCGTTTGAAAGTTGCAATTCCGTTTTCGTGGGGGAAAAACATATTTTTTATTTGGGGGGGGGGGGGGGGGGGGGCGCCAGTAGTGAAGCTCGCCTAGAGCGCCAAATGTGCTAGGGCCGCCCCTGCATGGACTTACCTGGAAGTGATGCACGGGCATCATCTCGCAGTTTCTTTCTCTTTCTTTTGTCTGCCCCTGACTCCTGTTGTCTTTTTGAGGCCATTTGCGAAAAGTTGACCTAGCCTACTGTCAAAGTTCGTCAGGCCACTGAGATAGGAAAGGGCACCATGTCTATGGCACCCACAGCTTGGGAAGTTGAGTGTGTATTTGTTTTGGGGGGGGGGGGGCACCAGCGTAACTTTTTTAAGCAATTAAATATATCTCTTGTTCTGCCTGTTTTGTGATATACATGCCTAAACGGTGCCTAATATTTCTAAATGAAATAATATCGGCATTATAATTATTATAACTATGATGATTTTTCAGTTGCCTATTTTTTGGTGCCCCCACAGGAGTTGGTGCCCTACGCACAGAGCGTAGTGCGCGTTGTGGGAGCGGCGGCACTGTTCACCGCAATACATCTGCACGGACCTCCGGAACATGGACAAAATTAAATGAGAAGTCAGCAATACGGGAAACATTTTGTTGGCATCTAAAACACTATTTTTCAACTGTTGCTAAACTGTTTTTGTTATTATGGGCGTGTTTTTCGCCTTTGCTATTCGATAGCTGCAATTTCTATCATTCTAATTGCCCTGCAATGTAGTTGCTTAAGAAGTTGTTGCAAAACAATGTTGCTCGATTATGTCATAGTTAGTTTACAATTCGTTATGAAATAATTTCCTGTTTCCAAAAAGTATTTCCTCGTAAATGTGTTTGGTAGCCTATTTAATTACTAAAGGCAGTTTTGACAGCTCGTGCTCTTGCAGCTCAAAATCGCGTGTGTATTTCCACTAGCCTTGAAATGAATACCTTTCATATGATATTGTCTGTGACCTAATAATAATATTAATGGCGTTAAAAGAACTACTTTTAACATAATGTATTTTCATTCAAATGCATTGATCATTGGCGTCTGCATTTCTTGAAAATATCTTTCCTAAGATGACTTTGGAAGCATTTATGAAAATAATTAATTTGACAGCCC
Organism: Clupea harengus; assembly: GCF_900700415.2. Classification (NCBI taxonomy): domain Eukaryota; kingdom Metazoa; phylum Chordata; class Actinopteri; order Clupeiformes; family Clupeidae; genus Clupea; species Clupea harengus. Next base: position 18,629,074 of record NC_045166.1, read on the forward strand.
AGACATGTTGCTGTTAAAAAGAAAGATCCTGGTGCACTTAAATCCTCCTTATTTCTGTAGATGGATGTACACAGCATGCCCGAGTTCCAGCGTGTGGATGCCAACGACCGGCCCATTGAGGACCCAGTCTTGGCTATCCTGGAGGTGATCTGCATCATCTGTTTCTCAGCCGAGTACAGTGTGCGTCTGGTTGTGGCGCCCTCCCGTCGAAAGTTCCTGGCGAAACCCCTGAACATAATCGACTTTGCGTCTATCCTGCCGTTCTACTTAACTCTGGCCTTCGAGACGATTGACGAGGAAGGCAGCGAGGAGGAGAGCGAGAACCTGGAGAACGTCAGAAAGGTGGTGCATGTCCTGCGGTTGATGCACATCTTCCGGATCCTCAAGCTTGCACGGCATTTGGTCAGGCTCCGTGCCCTTGGTGCTACCATGCGCCACAGCTACGAGGAGGTGGGCCTCCTCATACTCTTCCTCTCCGTTGGCATCTCCATTTTTTCTGTGCTCATCTACTCGGCCGAGAAGGAGAATGCCGACTCCGACCTCAGCACCATCCCTGTCGGTTGGTGTTGGGCCACCATCACCATGACCACCGTTGGCTACGGCGATACGTGTCCTGTTACGACGGCCGGCAAGGTGGTCACCACACTCTGTATCATCTGTGGACTGCTCGTGGTCGCCCTACCCATCAGCATCATCTTCAACAAGTTCTCCAAAGTATTACCAGAGGAACAAGGCCTTGGACGCCAACCAATGTGCGGAAGCCGAGAAGCCTCAGGACAGCCCCTACATGCACATCCGAGAGCTGTATGCTCCGAGCCTGTACCCGTTCCTCGGTGGGATCTCCTTCAAAAACAGTGAAAGCAGTGGGGGGGACGATACAGACGCTTCCAGCCTTCAGGATGTTGAGGCTGAAGATGATTAATGATTTATTGAGAAAAAAGAGCTGAAATAAATGAAGTTTCTTTTTTTTTTTCTTGTTTCCTCGCTGGCTAGCTGCTGCGGTCGAAACACATTTTACCGCTGAAAGCACTTTGTTGTTCTCAGGGCTAATAAAATATCTCATCTACCAGCCTTTCAACACAATAGCAACATCTTTTTAGAATGCGGGAGATGTCTGCTTTCATTTTCAGTTCGTGCTGATATGAGGTCCGGAGGAAATTTTATGTTTTTGCCGCACCCTAATTGGAGAATGCACAGTGGTCATTTCAGAGAGCCAAGAAACCTAAATGTGTCCATTTTCCTCCCAATTGCCATTAAACGAGGCGAGTGTCAATCTGTACCCTTCCATTACAGACCTTATCTTCCTGCCAGGAAGTGTTTGCAATGAGGTCGTATACACAACAAAATACAGTCTTGGAAGGGAAGCCCAATCCGAACTATTCACCAAAAAACAAAAGCTCCTCCTCTGGTTTTGAGTGAATTGATTATCTTCATTGGATTTGGCTTTGAAGTGCATGAACTAAAGCATCCCCACCCACCCTTAAACCTACTCAATGCACTGTAATGATGGCCCTAAGTCATGACCCCACATGGAGGGTAATTGCTCCTCCTGTGATGAAGAGACTTCAAGAAGGTTCTGGAACTGAATCCAAATTTTGAAGATGCCAAAAAGCAGTGGCGGTTCTACACGGAGGCATGGGGTGGCCCGTGCCTCCGTAGACATGTCCCTGGCCACCCCTGTGGCCACCCCGTACTGACCAAATACAAAAATTAAGAATTTATTATGATTTTACACCTGAGCGCCAAAAGCGGAACTAATGTGACGCAAAGTTCTACACGGGTACATTAAAGCGGCGCACCCAAACACTGTAGACTGCCAGCCAGGTGTGGCGCGTGTCTGTGAATGAGAGCTCAGCAACTACTATTGGAGAGAGGAGCTGCGATTTCTCCTGTTGCAAAAGTCGGTAAGGTAAGCCAAACGATTTAGCTCTAGACTCAGTGGCTACTGCACACTAAGCACTGCTGGTCAGAGGGAGGTAGAACGTGACAAAGATATGTCAAGTAATTTTTCTATCCTGTAATTGACAGCATGCTCAATGAGTTGGACAGACGTTTCTCCAATACCAACTGTGAGCTCATGAGAAGCATAGTCTCTCCGCCCCCAGAGTGATGCCTTTTTAAAGGAGAGCAATGTTTTTTCATTTGGCCGTTTGTATAATTCAGACATTGATGATTTAGGGCATGCGCTCCATCAATTTATGAGAGTTTTGGACAGAAAGGTACAGAGTGGTGAAGTTAAAAGGTTTGAGCTCATTAGACTGTGCAAGATTGCTGTAACCCTTTCTGTAAGCTCAGCCTCTTGTGAACGCAGTTTATCCACACTGAAACTGATAAAAAAACCTTCCTGCGGGCCACCACTACTGATGAGAGACTCAGTGTCCTGAGCATAGAGTCCAGAAGGGCCAAGGCTCTGGATCTTGATTTATTTGTGGACCTTTTTGCCAGACAGCACAGCCGTATCCTGTTGCTGTAGTGTGTCTATTTTTATTTATCTATATTTTGTTTATTGAATTGACGCCCTGTTTTTGCACCCTGTACTGTATTTTTCATTTTTCATTTTTTATGGCCCTACCTCTCTTGCACCTGCACTGACTGTTGTACAAATATAAATGTTTATATGTTTTTAAAGTAAAATAAAGTTTATAATCTTTAAAAATAATTTGTTGCGATTTTTTATGTGCCCCTCTGGTTAAACACTGGCCCCTCCTTGCCCCCCCCCCCCTTAGTAAAAATTGTCTAGAACCGCCACTGCCAAACAGAGTTTACACCAAACAATAATAGATCAAGACAAGATGAACAGAGGATATTAAGCTAATGGTTGGACTTTACGGTCAAGCACTTGACCAGACCCATTTCTAAAATACTACAATGTTTAATGTATTGTGTAATCTATAAAGTTGTCAACCAGACAACCTCATGTTTCTCTACCTACAATCAAGGAGTCACATTACTTCCTTGGGTCAGTGTTGAACAAAAAAAAAAAAAACCAGAGTGTGATCAAATTGCTGATTAAATTATTCTGCACAAAACTAAAGTCTGCCTCTAACTTCTGGTCTGTTATCCAGACTACCTTGTCCCTACTTCACATGAAAATGAGTAAACAGGAAGACCTAACTAAACCAGAAGTCAAAACGTTTTAAAACACAGGACCTAAACATTCAGGTCTTGTGATCCAAAGACCTCTAACTGCAGATTTAAAAATACCCATTTAAAAAAAAAAAAAAAAAACACACTACCACTAATCTTTAACAGAACACCATTTGCAAAATGGTTTGAGCACTTGTTATGGTGGTACTACTGTAGGAGAAATTTGGACATTCTGGTCAGCGCAACAATGTGTACTGCACTGTCTAACAGAACAAAGTATTAACCATGAAAGAAATCAGAAATTGCATGGTTACACTTGCTTACTGTAAATTCAGTATGAAAGTTCCAACATAAGTATAGAGTTGCAGACAAATGTAGAGTTTGAACAGACTTAAAGAATTGTTTAAAGTACTCTAAACAACCACAAGACAAGAGATTTGTTTTTAAAACAATCCTTTTATTTGTATAACAAGGTTGTGTCACGATGACAGCATGATGCGACCTGAAGAGAGCTGTGCTCTTGACTTGGGAGAATACTTTGCACTGCTTTGGCCTACAAACAAAGACAAAGGAGTATTAAACATCAACCACAGAATACCATTGAGGAACTGAATCAAGGAGAACTCACTGCTTATAACGCTGCTCAGCTCATTGACATTTTCAGGGGAACTAGGACATCGTCTATAGCAGAGTCCATCACTTTGTTTGTTGTCGTCACAGATGGCAGCGTCACAGTGAATGAAAATCTACAAGAAATGGGAGTTTAAATGAATGTCAGGGTTCATAACCTATTTATAAGCAGGTAAGAAGCAGCACATTTACCTACCTGGTCTTTCAGCACCACATTATCTTGGACAAAAGCAAACATCTTCATGTCAAAGCGTTTGAAGTGGGAAGGGAACTGGACCCTGCCATCAGCAGTTACAGGATGAATGCTTGGTAAATAACGATCATCGTGGTTTGCACACCTGTCGAGTTGAAACGTTAAGGCATTTATTCCAACCCATGCATTGCAATTCTGTTGCTTTTATAGAAAGATAGTGCAAGTCAATGATACATATCTGAATTTGGTTAAGTTTGACAGGTTTATAGATAATTGTACCCATCAACAATGATGTCCCATCGTGGCGTGGACAGCCTCTCCTTTTCCAGGGTTGCCCAGCAGCTCTCCAGGAACAGCACAAGTTGTGGATCTGTGGACTCTAACAACTCAACCTCAAAGTAAAGGGGACGCCTCAAGGCCTCCACCACAGGATAATCCTCTTCGGTGTAAAACGTGTTGTAGGACACATCTGAGGAGGAGAACAAAGTATTGCAAAGGGAGAATCATTTTAAAATGGCAATTAAAGTTTGGAAAGATGCTCACCAGTTGCCAGCCTCATGCGGACCCTCATCTCCCCAAAGGCAGGCTGGGGAGGGCGGTCAAAGGAGCGATCCTCTGGGAGAAACTGCAGCATCTTGAAGTCATCGTTCTCATAGTAACAGGAGATGGTGAGTCTAGGAGCCAGAGAAGACGTTCAAGGTAAAGCCACAATACAAGTTGGTGGGGAGGGGGAGAAAAGAAATAGGAAACTAAACATACCGGTACTCTGGGTGGGAAGTGGTCTTGACATTCTTCACACCTCCTTGCTTAGACATGGTGATCTCATTCTGATAGACCATGAAGCCATCCAAGAACTACAAAGCAAAGGAAGGGTTATACATGTTAATGCCGAACGACGCATGGTAGCTCACAAAAGCTTGAAGTGAAATCTTACTGTTCGGGTTGTTCCGCAGGTGTTAACAGGGAAAGAAAAGGACGCAAATTGTTCGCTGCTGAACATGGGTTTGCACGATGGGTCCTTTAGGGTGAGCTGACTGAGAATAAGATTTGGCACCGACTCAACCTTCAGGGCCAGGACAATCATTGTGCCATTAGGGTAACACTCTGCAGACAAAAAGGCAGCAAGTGTGGCATTACAACCAAGTCACTGACCACTTCAACCCCAGTTTCATCAATACTCTAGAAAAGGGACACTGACCAGTCAGAGGCATAGGAAAGGTACAGGCCAGAGAGAAGTTGTTGAGGCTCCAATTATTGAGTGGGTCGATGACCTTCAAGTCCAGCCGACCCCCAGCAGCAGATGAAAGTACAAACTACAGACAGGTATGCAACATTGTAAGTAATGAAAGTATACTTGCTGAAGAAAGCTCAAGTAACCAAAAAAAAACCGCTTACCGTAAATACAGCATCAGATGAGAGGAAGGGCACACTCATGGTCATGTGTGTAGCATTCTCACGGACATTGTACTTCGTTGCTAGGTCAGAGGTCAGCTCCCGCTTGCCCACAATGGTTTTAAAGTCACTGCCATGACTTCCATAGGCCACGGTGACATAGTAGCTTTCGTCATCACAAGTTCCAGTTATGACAGGGAGCACTGCAGCAAAACAAGTACACAGTTCCACAAAATGCAATGTGAAGTAGAGTGTCGAGCTTCAGAGGCAGTAACCAGTAGAAAGCGTTCAAGTAAGCCAAAAAGGTGCAGATTTATTTATGCTCCCGGCAGGTGAACAGACAAGATGCACTTTACATTTAACAGAACTAACTTTTCCAACACAAACAAACAAATAAAAATAGTAGTTCTACTGACTTGCAATAAATAGCTTAATTGATTAGTACAGTTATCCTCTCACCTCAGAGGCCAAAGCTAGACTGCCTGCCATTACCTGGATGCAAGTTATATTCACCATAACCCCTTCTCCCAGGAGTTAACCTTAACTGCAGGTGAGCTCCGCGATTTAAATTTTGTAGTCCAAGCTTGGCGCCATGCCGTTCACCCGCGATTCCATTTCACGTTGGTCATACAGTTCATGAAGAATTTGCATACAACCCACTGCACACTCATTTAGCCCCAACAATTTCCCCAACTTCTTTCTGCGCTATTTAAAGTGACGTCGCAGATTTTGCTCCGTCACATTACCCCCTCCTCAAAGATTTTCGTCCTCGAAAACCCAAGAAAGGTAATCTGCTGTGACATTTCTCAGGTCCAGCCCTGTACCGGACCTCAAAGTTGAAGGGCTGCAGTGCTAGGTACCACCGGGTAACCCTGGAGTTGGTATCCTTCCATCTGGTGTAGCCATTTCAGAGCCCGGTGGTCCGTCTCCAGGATGAAGTCTTTTCCCATCAGGTAGTATTTCAGCGAGTCCACGGCTGAGGTACACCACCGACTTTTATTCTCCTGACTCCCCCTGCAGCAGCACCGCACCAAGGCCCACTCCAGAGGCGTCCGTCTGCACAGTGAACGGCTGGCTAAAGTCAGGGTTCTGCAAAATAGGGTCACTGCACAAACAACTTATCAAATCGTTAAAAGCTTTGTCACAGTCTTCAGCCCACAAAACTTGATTTGGACTGGACTTGCAGGTCAATTCAATTAAAGGGGCCGCCCTATGGGCAAAGTTCTGCTCAAATCTTCTGTACCAGCCCACCACACTCAGAAAAGAACGCACTTGCTTCTTCGTGTCTGGGGGTATCCAGAATGGCACTAACCTTTCTGAGCTGAGGCTTAATGGTTCCTCCACCGATAACATACCCCAGGTACTGCACCTCTTTGAGCCAGGGCACATTTCTTGGGGTTCAGTCAGTCCCGCGGCCTGAATCCTCCTCAGCACCTCCTGGACATGGGTAAGAGGGTCCCCTCACGTCTGACTGAAGACCACCACATAGTCCAGGTACGCTGACGAGTACTCCCGAGCCCCCTCCAGCACCTTATCCATCAGGCACTGAAAGGTGGCTGGCGCCCCCTGCAGGCCAAATGGCATCATGGTGTACTGGAAGAACCCAAAGGGAGTTCTAAAAGCTGTCAATTCTTTAGTGTCTGCAGCCAGAGGTACCTGCCAATATCCCTTACTGAGATCCAGGGTAGTCAGGTACTTGGCACTACCCAGCCGATCGATCAGCTCATCGACCCTGGGCATAGGGTACGGGTCAAAAGTAGATATCGAATTTAACTTTCTAAAATCCATGCAAAATCTCATGCTTCCATCTTTCTTGGGAACAAGCATCATTGGACATGACCATTCACTGTGGGAGGGCTCAATGATGCCCATCTCCAACATAGTCTCCACTTCTTGCCTGATTTTTGGGAGGAGCTGAGCAGGGATGCGGTATCCTGGTAACCTCACCGGTCCTGGTGCCTTACGTGGTGCTCAACCAGCGGCGTCCGCCCTGGAGTCTCTGTGAAAAGCCCCTCCGGGATACACACCTCCAGCTCCTGTTGGCACACTGGGGAGAGATGGGACAGATCTGAGCTCAACTCATGTCCTTGCTCCACCGGGAAGACCTGCTCATCCTGCTCCTCCTCGTCCACTCTCCTGGCCAAGAGATGAGCCACTGCTGCCTCCCGAGGACACCACTCCTCCAGCATGTTAATATGGAAGATTTGCTTCCCCTTTTTTCTTTCTGGCATAAGGATTTCATAAGTTACTGAGCCTACCTTCCGCTCAACTGTGAAGGGTCCCTGCCACTTCGCCAGGAGACTGCTCTCAACGGTTGGTAGCAACAGCAACACTTGTTGTCCCGGCTTGAACATGCGTTCTCTCGCCGTCTTGTCATACCAGCGCTTCTGCACTGCCTGGGCCGTCCTCATGTTCTCTTGGACCTGTTCTGCAAGAGACTCCATCTTATTGCGCATTTTAAGTACATATGACAGGATGTTCATACCTTGCTGGGGTTGCTGGCCTTCCCACGCCTCCTTGAGGGTGTCCAGTGGATCTCACCTGCCGGCCATACAAAAGCTCAAACGGGGAGAAGCCTGTTGAAGCCTGTGGGACTTCTCGATAGGCAAACAGTAGGTATGGCAGCCATTCATCCCAGTCAGCACCTGAATCTGCCACAAACTTGCGCACCATATTCTTCAATGTCTGATTAAATCTTTCCACCAGCCCATCAGTTTGAGGATGATATGGGGTGGTTTTGATTGCTTTGATGACCAGGTACTGATAAACCTGCTTGAGCAACTTGGATGTAAAGTTGGTGCCCTGGTCCGTCAGTACCTCCTGTGGAATCCCCACCCTACCTGCTTTGCTTTGATGTGTCGGAGGGGGAATGTTCTGGGTACTTTGTGGCATAATCCACAATGACCAGGATGTAGCGGTTGCCTCTCCGGCTGCGCTCCAGGCGACCCACGATATCCAATGCGATCCTACCAAAAGGAACTTCAATAATAGGCATAGTGATTAGTGGCACTGTTACCTTTGCGGCCTGGCGCTACCAGTTGGCACTGTGGACAGACAAATCAATGAGGACTGGGTACATATTGGGCCAATAAAATATTCTGGCCACCCTCTCCCACGTCTTGTTTTGCCCCAGGTGACCTGACCATGGCACAGAGTGTCCCAGCCCTAACACGGTGGCCCGGAGCGATTTAGGTACCACCAGCTGCTCTTCTCCATCTGCATGGCGATACAGGATCCCCTGCTTCAGTCTGAACTTGGCTGATTCTCCATTTCCCTCAGAGTCTGCACACAAGTCTTTATAGCAGGTCTTAAGTGTCTCATCTGAATTTTGCAGCTCTCTACCTTTCCATCTAACGTCAAAGGAGTTCTGCTCACCTGGGTCAGGCGCTGAGAGCATCTCATGGACCTTCGTCCCTCCGAAACGGTCCCGTCTCCGCTGACTCCTGGTCTTTCGGCACCTTAGTTGGAGGTTAAAAAAAAAATGGCAATGCATCCCATAACCCATTTTTCTCCATCTCCTTGGCTTTGGACGTCGTCACAGCCACATTACAGGACTTCACCGGCTCCACCAGCTCTTGGAGGTCTCAGCCCAACACCACTGGATATGGTAAGTGCTCGACCACCCCCACCGACACCAGATACTCCTGCTCTTCAATTTGCATGTAAATGTCAGCAGTAGGATAAGACACCACATCTCCATGCACACAGCGTATCTTCACAGTTTGATCTTTATGGATAGCATCTTCTGGGACCCACTTATCCCCCACTAAGGTTTGGCTGCTACCCGTGTCAACCAGCGCTTTAAGCTGCTCCCCCTTAATGGCCACCTCCACCACTGACTCCCACTGTTCCCCAAGACAATCAGTGATGCCATTGCCTGGCCGACAACATACCTGGCCATCCTTAGGCTTTCGGAGGGGGGCACTTGGGCTTGATGTGGCCTGCCTGACCACAGTGATAACAAACCGGCTCCTCACGGTTGGTCTTTATGGGCTGCTCCCACTTCTGTTCACGCCCCGTCTGTCCAGCCTCTGTCCTGCCTGGCGTTGGTGCATTGTATGGACAGATTGTGCCCAACTTGTATGGTCTTGAGCCTCTCTGCACTGACATGAGTCTGCCAGACTGACCGCTTCTTTGGCACTTCTGGGGTTATGCTTCCTAATCCACAGATGCACTTCACTATTCACCATTTGCAGAAACTGCTCAAGGACAAGCTCACCAACCTCTTTGGAATGAGCTCTTGGGCACACCCATTTCTCATAAAGCTCCTTGAGCCTGACATACAGTTCTTTGGGTGTTTCATCTGGCTGCACATCCCATGAACGCAAGCGCTGCCTGTATGTCTCTGGGTTAATCTCAAATTTGTCCAATATTGCTATTTTTACTTTATCATAGTCCATTGTCTCGTCAAAGTCCATGGCTATATAAGCTGCTTTAGCCTTACCCGTAAGCAACGGGACTAAGTGCATTGCCCACTCTGCTCTAGGGCAACCACTTGCACTGGCTATTCGCTCAAAGCCAATCAAAAAAAAAAAATTCAATGTCTTCCCCTTCCACATATCTTTGCATTATTGGACGCCTCCAGCCTGCAACAAAAGGAAGTTAGTGGTAACCCTCTTCCACAGGGCTCGCCAGGTCATGCTGAAAGGAAGCTGACGTATGCATACCTGCTCCCCAATGAGTCACTGGAACAGTTATTCCACCTTGATCCGGTCTCCTTCCTGGTGTACTGGCAGTTGCTGGCAACCCCTGAGGCCCTCCTAGGCCCATTGGTGCTGTGTTGGTCGCTGCTGCTGCGGTCCCACTGACTGGAGCTAATCCTTGGGTGGCTGTAGCCTGTCCTGGAGCTATGTGTGCTGCTGCCGCACCCCCTGCTGGATGTTGTGCCCTCTTCCCGGTTGTCTGGTCCTGGGAAATTCTCAGACCTGCTTGCCTTGTCGAGGGACTGGTTACAGCAGAAACTGGAGCTGATGCCGACAAACCTTTTCCTGCCGTGGCTCTCTCCTGCCGGTCCCGAGTCACTTCCCCTTGGAAAAGCGTAAATTGATGATGCGGCATTTTCCCCATCAGATGGCAGCATATCCGCAACCGCAGGAGGCACTCTAACTTCAGCCCTCGCCTGGGGTTTGCCCCTCCTTGATGCCATCTTGCACACAATCCACGGTTGTACTGCCCCCTAGCCACTGGAAGTTTTTCGCTGCCACCAAATGTGAAGTAGAGTGTTGAGCGGCAGAGGCAGTAACCAGTAGAAAGCGTTCAAGTATGCCAAAAAGGTGCAGATTTATTTATGCTGCCGGCAGGTGAACAGACAAGACGCACTTTACATTTAACAGAACTAACTTTCCCAACACAAACAAATAAAAATAGTAGTTCTACTGACTTGCAATAAATAGCTTAATTGATTAGTACAGTTATCCTCTCACCTCAGAGGCCAAAGCTAGACTGCCTGCCATTACCTGGATGCAAGTTATATTCACCATAACCCCTTCTCCCAGGAGTTAACCATTATACTTTAATCAATTATCTAAACAGACATATCTTTTTACTCTTAAACATGTATCATGCATACAATAATTCATATTTGGAATCTGCACATGTACAAATAGTTAATTGGGCTTCTGACAGCCAGATATACAAACATTATCCTCAATGGACCAAACACCCCTTACTCAAATGGAACCGCCCATTGTTTGGCGCTCCTACATGAATAAGGAAGTAGTTTCAAATGCGCTCTGCTTCGGTTGGGCGCTGGTTATGCTGCAGGTGAGCTCCGCGATTTAAATGATCTTTCATTTTGTAGTCCAAGCGTGATCCTTCTTGCAGGCTCACACAGCACGGCGCCAAGCTGTTCACCCGCGATTCCGTTTCACGTTGGTCATACAGTTCATGAAGCATTCACATACAACCCCACTCATTTAGCCTCAACAATTTCCCCAACGTCTTTCTGCGCTATTCAAAGTGACGGCACAGATTTCGCTCCGTCACATTCACCAAGACAGTATCCATGTCAAGTGTGGTAAAGGCAAGGCTACAATATCAACGTCATGAAGTGTTGCTTCCAGCACTGGATGAGAGAATGGGGATTGCTCAGGTAGGACAACCAGGCCAAAGCTCAAAGGAAGTGTAGGTTGTGAACTCCAGATCAGGATTCTGCAATATAGAATCAAGGCTTTAATACTGGGAGGGGGGCAGGGACAAGAACATAGAAAGCACTTGACAAGACTTGGGGGAAGTGGGTAGACATACACTCTTCAGGACCAGAGTCAGAGAAGGGCACTTGAAGACTGAAGCCTTTGTAACCATGGGGGAAGCGTTTCTCTTGGACATTGAAGCCTCTTGCATTGGCCTCGGCAACAGTCAGTACACCAGTGGTAAAAGTCATGTTCATCAGCATCACATCAGGAAGGAAGGTACCCAAAAGCACATCAAAGACCCATTCCTCTGGCACAGTATCTGTGAAGCAAGGATCTCTGACCGTGGTTACATGGATTCGAATAACTGGCTTAGTCGGACTGAAATCGAATTATCCGTTTCATGTAAACACCTTTGTCCGACTATGTGCGGTCCGACTACGATCCGACTAACACCCCTGGATAACTCGATCCGATCCAGTTGATAGTTCGACTATTGCGGCATGTAACGGTGAATTGGATAAGGAACTGGACTTTGCGTCTTTGCGCATGCTCCCTCTCTCCCTGCCAGGTCGTGACCCGGAAGACGAGAGAGGGATAAGTTGTCTCAACTGTTCATACTAATGACACGGTTTTTTATGAATATCCTGCAGACTGTCTCATGTTTGTTCATAATCAACAAGAATAAGCTTAACAGAAGAGGTCTGAACATATGAGCACCTTTACAACCCCTCCTTAAACACGTATAAGGAACGTTCCACATTTGATTTGCTTAAAACACACAGCAGTACTGTCAAATCAGCCGTCAAGGTTCCATGGCAATGTTCCGAAAGCCCATTTTTCCGACAGCCCGCTGTTCCGAAATATAGCCCACATGCACATCCCAATGAATCACACAATCATAAACATATAAATGCCTTTATTTCACTGAATTCAGAATATTATTATACATACATGCATTTGCATCGCAATGATACAAAAATATTTGTATGATTGCCAACGCATGCATGCTTTGTCAGTGCTTGACAAGATCTGTGTAATGTCCTGCGACAATCTGCCGGTGATTTCCTTCGCATGAGTGGTAGCCTACCCCATATTCAAAACCAGAGTAGGCTAAGTTAACAAATATTGCCTAGGAAAAGTTATATGCGTGATAGCCCGGTGAGCGTCTCCGCTCTGCTGTGCAAACGAAATGCTGTGTGTTTTGTGCCACTTAAAATATTTAAAAATTTTGCCAGGGGGACTATTTTTCAGAATATTGAGATTTCGGAATATCGGGCTTTCGGAACACTGGGCCGTCTCCCCTGACCAATACCTGTCAAACTCGGTGATACTATTCACAACTAATTTGTCCTTCATTTTATCAAATATGATGACATTTGGTATTGTGCACGCGTGAGTTTAGTTTTGTTCAGTTATCTGGCGCTGAAAAAAACCACGAATAAGTACTGTCAAATCAGAACGCAAATCAGCGGTCACTCGGCTATTACCTGATCAATACCTGTCAAACTCTGTGATGCTATTCACAACTAATTTGTCCTTCATTCTATCAAATATGATGAAATTTGGTATTGCACCCGTGAGGCATATGCGAGTTGAGTTTTGTTCGGTTATTTGGCGCTGCCCTCTAAAGACAGACGTGACAGGTGGATCGAGATATTTTCCCGTAAATACCTTTACCTAAATACCTTTATAGACAACATCGATCATACACTCCCATTGCACTCAAACAACCACACTCAAACGAGGAGATATTGTATCAATTAGCCTATTATGCATTGTATTAATTGCACAAAGTTCCAGTGGCGCATGCAGCCGTACGCACTGTGCGTACCTTCTCCTACGCGAGAAGAAAAAAAAAATATCATGAACGCATATTTATTACAATGGGGAAACTATAAAATCGGAGTACAGACAACTAATGCCCAGTGTTGACGATGCAGATACAGAGCTGGAAACAGCTAAATGAGTTACAGCCAAAACGGTCTTGTTGACAATGCCCGTTTCCACAGCGTCTGCTGAGCGGTCATTCAGTACAATGAGGCGTCTTAAGACATATCTACGAAAAGACTGACTGGACTTGCTCTCATGAATATTCACAGATTTGGAAATTGACAGCGAAGTAGTACTAAAACAATTTGATGCAACTGGCAGAAGGGCAATGCGTTTAGGCTGTAGCCCATTATTTGTGCGCGTGTGTGAATGTGCGTGCGTTTCTCTCGCCTTTTATCTTTCACCTTTGAATAATGTAACTTAAACACATGGGCCCAGCAGAAACAAACAAACAACCCAAGAGGTAACACGCATTTCTGGACCGATGAACAGACGCGATTCATGCTCAATCAACTGTTGTTGTTATTGGTAGTGGTGAACATGGTGGTGAAGGTCAAGCGGAAAGGGCTGTATCACCACTAGTTGTAATGAAAACAGCGCCACCTATCGTATCGGATATGACATGCTTTCGGCCAATGATTCGATTTATTCACTGCCATGTATATTGGGATAATAGCACTTGCCCCAAAAGATAGCATAGTCCGACTAAGCAAAGATTCAAATTATACCATCATGTAAACACACTGAATGAGCAAAGAACTTCCATATGTAAACACAGCTAAGTTTGTTGGGATACTTACTGTCAGTCACGTGTGGAGGTCTAGGCATCCTCAAAGCAAATTGGATTATTTCCCTTCACAGATCTTTTAAATTGGGGGTTTTCATTTTATAGTGAGGTGTGGCCATTAACCAAATCATTAAATGGACACAAGCAAACTGAAGCAGTTGTTAATGATGAGTTCTACGTTTGGATTGCCTAACGTAGTCAGCGCCACCTCAAAGAGGGGCTGCCTGAGGTACGTCACCACAGGGTAGTCCCAATCAGAGTAGAACTGAGTGCAAGTCACATCTGAGGTAGAGGACCACACAAAATTACTTGGAAAGGACAAAAGGATTGACTGGACACCCCGACCCCCCCCCAAAAAAACCAACCACACCTTACCTTGAGCAAGACTCATTTGAACTGTGAAAGCTCCCACTCTGGCCTCGGCCACTGGTGCAGTGGATTGCGGCATGGTGGAATAAGCCAAAGTTTTAGTGGCATTCACAGAGTAGATGCAGGAGAACACAAATCTGTAACGGGGGTGCGGTAGTAAGTTACCTTGTTAAGTGAAAATAGTTTTGCTGTTGAAGGTTTAGTAGACACATGCAGGGAAAAGAACAGTAACTGAAGAGAATTCTTACTGATATTTCGGCTCCTTGTTGGTTGTCGATTGAGTCTTGATATTTTGATCATTTTTCAAGGAGGCCTTGTTCTCATACACCATTACATCATCTTTAAACTACGAGAAAAAAAAAAAATCAATATGGTAAAAAAAAAAAAAATTTTGGTGACTACATCCACAATTGGAGCCAATGTACCGCTCTAGTGGTCCCACAAGTGTCTACACGGAAGTAGAAAAAAGCAAAGCGATCATCACTGAAGGAAGGCCCACATGAGGGATCGTTCAGACTCAGCTGTCCAGGGTTGAGGCTGGGCACAGTATCAAGTTTAACAGCAAGTGCCCCAATGGTCCCATTTGGACTGCAATCTGCAGAGGAATATTGGAAAAATAAAAATAATAAATGTCAATAAATAATATATATAAAAAAGTTATGGAAAAAACTCCTCAGAGTTGGGGAACATTGTCAGAGCAAAAGGAAGCAAGTTTTTCTTCCAGGACAACTTTGTACTGGTCTTGATTCATGAGTCCTTCACAGACAAATCTGCCCGATTCTAGCCTTGCTGAAGCACCCCCAGATCATCACCGATCCTCCACCAAATTTCATATAGGTGCAAGACACTGTGGCTTGTAGGCCTCTGTAGGCAAAGCTGAAAATTGGACTCAGAGAAGATGACCTTAGAAGATGACCTCCAGTCCTCTTTGGTTCAATCCTTATGGTATTTTGCAAACATCAGCCAGGCAAAGTACAACGTTGTCCTGGAAGAAAAACTTGCTTCCTTTTGCTGTGACAATGTTCCCCAACTCTGAGGAGTGGTTTTTCCAGCAGGACAATGCTCCATGCCACACAGCCAGGTCAGTAAAGGTGTGGATGAAGGACCACCAGATCAGGACCCCGTAACGGCCAGCCCAATTCCCAGACCTGAATCCCATTAAAAACCTCTGGAATGTGATCAAGAGGAAGATGGATGGTCACAAGCCATCAAACAAAGCCGAGCTGCTTGAATTTTTGCGCCAGGAGTGGCATAAAGTCACCCAACGACAATGTGAAAGACTGGTGGAGAGCATGCCAAGACACTTGAAAGCTGTGATTGTAAATCAAGGTTATTCCACCAAATATTGATTTCTGAACTCTTCCTAAGTTAAAACATTAGTATTGTTTAAAAATGAATATGAGCTTGTTTTCTTTGCATTATTCGAGATCTGAAAACACTGCATCTTTTTTGCTATTTTGACCAATTGTCATTTTTCTGCAAATAAATGCTATAAATGACAATATTTTCATTTGAAATTTGGTAGAAATGTTGTCAGTAGTTTATAGAATAAAACAAAAATGTTAATTTAACTCAAACACATACCAATAAATAGTAAAACCAGAAATACTGATCATTTTGAAGTGGTCTCTTAATTTTTTCCACAGCTGTATATAAATAAAAGGATATAAAAACAACTAGTGAGGCACTGGAAGGAGAGCACCTCACAGGACAGTTGTAACCAGCAGGTTTCAATTTAGGGCCAGTGATATGGTGTTGCCCCCTGCTAAATCTATTTTCAAAGTAGGTCACTGCGGTCACTAGCAGGCTTCATTCACACATTGATTTCCAGTTTCTTCTAAATGAAGCCGAGTGAATGCAAGCAAACAGTCCATTTAAGACGTCACATAACATGAATGCATTTATGCCATACAACTGCCATCTAATTACAGCTCTTGGTTTCTACCTGTGGGGTCATGAATTAGATTGGAGTCTGGCATTTTATCTTCTGTGACTTACAAGACATTTAAAATAAATAAATCAAACAGACCGAGGATTGAGGTAAT
The DNA here is from genome assembly GCF_900700415.2 of Clupea harengus. NCBI lineage: Eukaryota > Metazoa > Chordata > Actinopteri > Clupeiformes > Clupeidae > Clupea > Clupea harengus. Next base: position 18,645,541 of record NC_045166.1, read on the forward strand.
GAAGGAACAGGCCAGGGAGAAATAGGTGATGTTCCAGGTCCTCTCTGGGTTTTGCAGAGCCACATCAAGTCTGCCCTTCACATTCGAAGAGTGGACGGCCTGAAACATGGGATCACACCAAAGATTTGAAGTGCATAACCGTCAACCTAAATGGTAGACAGTCCTGATTCAATTTACTAGAAAAGGAGGACCAGCCCAGAGACATGTGTGTAATAGGCCAAAACCACAGTCCCACCATGAGGATCGTAAGCTCAGCCTCACACTGTGACTTCCATTGACTTAGAGCTCAGCATACACATGCTTCCAGATCATACACATGCATGTTCTCCTTCATGTACCAGGGACCTTTTTACATTAAGCTAGTTATAGCATTTAGCAAATGACACGGTTCTACAGACACCTGCTGTTCATAGGGAACAATTCTCGGCCAAGAATTGATATAATTTAGGCCAGTCAAAATTTTATTAAAAGTAAATCCGGTGTGTGGCAGCCAACTACCTCTCCATGTTTGACGTTTTTAGAAACAAAGAAAAGCTGGACACAACACATGTCTAAAATTGCCAAAATGTGAAGAAATTAATGTTCCCCAAGACCGTCCCCTTCACTGCATCAGGATTTACTTTACCTCAAAGGCGATGTCAGGAGACCCAAAGGGAAGCGTTAAAGTGAAATGGGTTCCATTCTCATTGAAGCTGTACTGTTGGGCCAGCTCAGCGGTCAGCAGACTGCCACCAACCACCGTCTCAAAGTTATGGCCTTGGCTTCCATACTGAACAGTGATGTAGACGTTCATCTGATCACATGAGCCAGTTACAGATGCCAGATCTGCAAGGTAAAGGCAACAAAATACAAGGGGTTTGGGTTTCTGAAAGGACATTGAACCTCAACATTTAAACTGATAGGGTTGAATGTAGCAGGTACATCTTGATACCAAAACAGTCTGTCTATTAGTATTCATTTCCTGTACTTCCAAACATTTTCCAATATGTAGAAGTAGTGGCTTTTAAAAAAAATAAATAAATAAATAAATAATCACAGAAACTCAAAATAACCAGGGGGCTATGGTTTCACTCGTCAGCGTCCACACACACACACCTTACCAGTATCATCCACTGCAGCTTCCAAAACGGAGGAATAAGAAAACGTGGTCTGCTCAGGTTGAATGAGAAAGCCAAACACTATGTGCAGTCCGTAGGTCACCATCTTAACATTGGGATTCTGTGGTGGCAACACATTTGAATAATCCATTACAGTGTTGCCCATTCGGGCCTAGATACATTAATATCTGGTGGTGGTTTCAGAGTAGAATGAACCATACCCCTTTAACGGCTGTTGGATGAGAGAAGGGCACTTGTAGTCTGAAAGCTTTAGAGCCATTAGGAAAGACATGCTCTTGGATGTCAAAACCATTGGCTGTGGCTTCAGCTAGAGTCATCACGGCAGAGTCAGTGGTGATGTTAATCAGCTCCACATCAGGCAGGAATGTGCCGAAAACAATCTTGAACATGCCTTCCTTTGGAACAGTGTCTAAAAATGGCACATATGCAATTGAGAAATCAGTAAAAATGTATATTTTTAAACAAAATCAATCTATTTAGTGACTTGAATGCAGTTCAATAAAGAATTTCATATTTTAGGCCGAGACTGGTAGCGTCTTCATATCTGGAATTTATGACTCCTTATGAGGATAAGCATTGCAGCTATGCATCAAAGACTGGGTGAGCAGCCATGCAAATTATAATGAACAGTATTCATTATGCAGCTTGCTGTGCTATGCCATTACAACCAATGCCCCCCTTTTTCCTTACACTTAAGCCTGCACTGAATAATAATACATACACCCAACATACCACTGTCTGACAATGACAGTGGATGATGGTGCATATAACTCCGTGACATGCACATTACATGTAAATACACGGCTGTGGGCACACAGGCAGAAAACAAAGGCAGACAGAACACAAAGGTGGAGGCTCACAGTCCTGGACATTTGGTGGCCTGGGGATGGGTGGAGTGCTGATGGGGAAGAGGACTTTGTATCTGGTCTCATCTGAACCACCCATCTCCCTCCACAGCAGCTCAATCATCGGCGCAATAGAGTAGGTAGTGTGGTATCGCCCTTCATGGACATGGCTCTGTTATGTATATCAAAAATGAAATAATCATTAAAAACAAAAAAACTAAACTCTTGACTATGAGGCTAAACACAGCTGAACATGATCCTCTTAGTCAAAAGAACCATGTGTGCATTTGACAACTAAACAGTGATGACCCAAACACTGGGCTTCCCTTTGGTGACTACGTGTGTGTGTGTGTGTGCCCTTCTGTTGCCAACCTTGTAGTATCCATAAGGAGACCCTATCGGCATCTCCACCACAAAGTGAGTGTCTGTGACATAGAAATAGTAGCCCTGGGCAATCATGGTGGCCTCATCCATCCGCTGACCATCAATCCCCATGTACGCCTCAAGAGTCTCACAGGAAGAGGAGGACAGCAGTGGGGTGATGTGTCGAGGCAGACGCCAGCTAATCAGATCCTCAGTGAAAGACACGCCACCTTTATTAAAACGCCACAAAACAAATAATTAGGTCATGTAAATGGTCAAAACCAGGGAGATGAAGCCGCTGTAGTTCAACTGGCAAGGCACTGCATGTAAAGGATGCAATCAGCTTATGTGTCACAAAGGAGTGCCTAACAGCTACTTTCAGGTGTGGATACAAGCAGAGTCAAGCACAACTGGATACACAGATTTTTTGTACTTGTTGAGTGGCATCAGGTGTGCTAGATCAAGTCTGCAATCAAACTCTGCTGGACAATTTCACCTCCAGAGGCAGAGTTGGGCAACAAGTCATGAACTTGCAGCTCCTTCAGCAACTCTTATTGCAACCAATGTTCAGTTTACATAAAGTTTTCATGACTGAGGGCTCACCAGTAGGGCATGCAGCTGCTGCTTTTACCAGTGACACCATCCAGCGGTGCTTGTAGACCAGAGAGCTCGTCATAATTGCCATGGGAACTCCAGCCACCTGTTGCAGTGAACAGACTCGTCACCATCTGAAGGCTTTTCAAAGTTGTCAGGGAAAAAGAAATGCAAACAGACAGAGGAGAGAAGTAGGGAGAGACAAAGAAAAAAAAAAAAGGAGATATGTTTGGTTTACATCTTGGGAATATGTCGCTGTTGTGTCGTATGGGCTTCTTATCAGCAGGCGAGCTGGATAAGTATAGAGTCCATAGCCTAGCATGTGGAGTTCCATTGGAGTGAAAGCCTTCTCTGCAGGTGTGTAGGTCACCACCTTCTCGAGTCTTAAGGGCACCTTCATGCACTATTATAGAGAACAAACATGCAAGAGACTCAAACAGTACTGTTCTAACATTACTGATAAAACAGAAGCACAAATGTTAACATTAACTGCATGATTAATTGACTTCATACCTCAGGGACTGATTCAGACGAGGTGACATCTTTTACACTGGAGGTCATCCGTTTCAATTGCTCAGAGGTCGGAAGACCATGCTCCACAGAGACCTAATGGAGAGTCCAGGAAGTCACAATGTTAATACACAACACTAGAAATGAGACACTGAAATATTATGCATTTTAATGCTTGAGGGCCAGCTGAAAACACCTGACCTCCATATAGTTGTTGGTGCAGAGAATTTCACGAAAGGCCAGCTGTGAGTAGCTGCATGACTGGGACACAGTGTGGACTCTACCCGAGTCTTTTCCATATGTTGTGAGCTGTAGATGTGTGTCAAACGTCCCATCCCCCTTAACATTAGGGTCAAAACATCACATCAAGTCAAAGCTCCACACCATGACAAGCAACATATTGAAATGCATTTTTTACTCAATGGGTTTTACATTTACAATTAGTCATTTAGCAGACACTTTTATCCAAAGCCACGTACAAAAGGAGAGAAAGGAGAGTTTTAACTAAAGTTAATTTTCTACAGCTGCCAAGCAAAGCCACTTCAGGCACATTTCCATACCCTGGATTGAACATAACAATGCTGGAGAGAAGCATAAAGCAGGGTATTGCCCCAAGGATCTGAGGTCATGCTGTATCCACACTGAGTAGCCAGGAAAGGGGTGATTGGGATAACATCACTGCCATCTGAAAATATATTTTTAATACTGTTAAGAAGAATTAACCAAATGGTTTTTAACAATGTTGGGTCGATACTCACTGAGAGCATCCACTCGAGCAGATTTCCCCGCCAAAATTGATCCGTCCACACTCACTCGCAACACATTTCCAAGGCACACAGAGCTCACGGCATCTGTTTGATGAGGAAAGTGGTAACAGGTTAAAGAAAGTGGGGCAAAAACAAGGGCACTTTAAAAGTTAAACACCTACCTTGGTAGGCCACTATTTGCGTAGCCGTGCTTATGGTCAAGATTAACACCCTGGAAAGAGTTTAAAATGTACAATGAAGTCAGCAAGACATGAAAGAAAGAGGCAACAGTAGAATACATGTGGTAGACTAATAATTACAAACGTTCATGAATAAATCTACTAAAAATTTAAAATAAAAACTTACTGAAAACAAAGGCGCGGGCTCATCCTGCAATATTCAGAAAAACTGTGCGCCTCTGATGAGGTGATAGAAAACTAAGATAACCTACGAGCCCATTTAAAGGCATTTATGACTGCAGCAGCACCGACGTAATTGAATTGCTGGGCGTAAACCTTAACGCCACGCACAGATGATTCCCATATCTGCGTAATTGCGCCTGCAAAACTTCCTGTTATTATCGGCCAAGGAGAGTTTTCATATCTCTAATTAAAAACATGTGTTTATGCAGGTAAAGTGAGACGTTATTATAGTTAGGCTATGTGTTCGTATTTTGTGGGAGTGGAAGTTTTTTTTTATCTTCTTTACATACATTTTCCTATTCAGATAACCATGGGCTGGTTGTGATTGTTCCGCCCACTCTGAGCCCGAAGCAAAGTCCGGTGAAGGGACAGAACATGAGGAAGGTCTTCGGCTGTGCAGATCTGCATGCTGGCTCGGTGTGCGGTACGCGGTTTGATGGTGGACTAAATGGCTGCAATAGATTCACCGCAATACATCTGCACGGGCCTCTGGAAAATGGACAAAAGTAAATGAGAAGTCAGCAATATGGTAAATATTTTGTTGCCATCTAAAATGCTCTCACTATTTTTCAACTGTTGCTAAACTGTTTTTTTTTATTATGGGCGTGTTTTTCGCGTTCGCTCTTCGATAGCTGCCATCTCTATCATTCTAATTGCCCTGCAATGTAGTTGCTTAAGAGGTTGTTGCAAAACAATGTTGCTCGATTATGTCATAGTTAGTTTACAATTCGTTATGAAATAATTTCCTGTTTCCAAAAAGTATTTCCTCGTTAATGTGTTTGGTAGCCTATTTAATTACTAAAGCCAGTTTTGACAGCTCGTGCTCTTGCATCTCAAAATCGCGTGTGTATTTCCACCAGCCTTGAAATGAATACCATTCATATGATATTGTCTGTGACCTAATAATAGTAATATTAATGGCGTTAAAATAACTACAGTTACACATTATGTATTTTCATTCAAATGCATTGATCATTGGCGTCTGCATTTCTTGAAAATATCTTTCCTAAGATGACTTTGGAAGCACTTATAAAAATAATTAATTTGACAGCCCTGACTAAAAAGGAAGATTCTGGTGCACTTAAATCCTCCTTTCATTTATGTAGATGGATAAGTGAAACACGCCTCGGGCGGCTGCTGTGCTGCCACACGGAGGAGGCTATCTTGGAGCTGTGCGACGACTACAGCGCAACCGACCAGGAGTACTATTTTGACCGGAACCCTGGGGTCTTCCACTGTGTGCTGAATTTCTACCTCACAGGCCACATCCACGTAATGGAGGAGCTGTGCGTGTTCTCCTTCAACCAGGAGATCGAGTACTGGGGCATCCAAGAGCTCTACCTGGCCTCCTGCTGTAGCAGCTGGTTTCAGGAGCGCAAATCGTTCATCGAGGACCAGGAGTGGGACGCAGGGCCGGCGATTGCTATAGGCGAACTAGGCGACTGCCTAGGGCGACAAATGGGTTGGGGGCGCCCTCTAGCGTCGCCCTTGGACCTACTTCCCATTAATCATAGTTAGAATAACAAGCAAATAAAAACATGTTTATTAATCATGATCATCCGAGGGCGCCCCTTCAGCCCTACGTTTACTTGAACCTGATTTTTAGATTGAATTGATGGTTATTGTCGATAGGGGGGGCGGTTGCGTTAAGTTACGTTACGTTAGTTATGTGAGGGCTCCTGCACATTGCCAGGGTGGGGTGAGCCGTGAGCGTGTCAGCTACGTGACATTCGCAAAAATGAAGCGGTCAATACCATCTGGAGCACAGGGACGAAAACGAAGAAAGGAAGAAGAGGAAAAGAAAGCCAAGTATAGAGGTAAGTCTTCTCATCTCAGCCATTAAGGTGTCAAACGAAATACATGTAGTATTGTGCATCACCTAATATTGGACGTTTCATTGCTGTCACTTAGGCTAGCTATAGCTAGCTAGCGACTGTTACTTTGCTAATTTGCTACGTAGGCTATTACTAGCAAACGTAACTTCACTGATAACCTACATGGATGTAAATGTCAAAAGACCAGTATCTGGATAACGTATGCTAGTTATGAAAAGTACAGTTTCTGTCTACATTAATTATAAAAGGCATAAGTTCTGTTTAGTGACTGTTCACAACTAGCAGGTGCACACACAGTAACCATTTTGGGGATAGTGGTGGTGTTCACCCTTCTGTACAGTTCCTCCCCAGGAATATACTTTTTTTTTTCTCATTCATTTTTTTATTTCCATATCACAGACATACAACCAAACATATCAGGAAACATGTTATATAGATATACCCCCCCCCCCCCCCCCCCCCCCCCACACACACACACCACCAAACAGAGCATTGAGTCAGTCACAGACAAGTCATGTCTACATCAACAGTAGATCCTTCAGCTTGGATATCAAATTCTCCCATATTGCTAGTGTATGTGGCTGAGCATTATTAACTCTTGCAGATGACAGTTCCATGTAAGATATGTCCAAAAATGGCCGCAGCCAGTGGACAGTAGAAATGTCATGGGGGGATTTCCAGCGCTGGACCACAATCTTTTTGGCCGCAGTGAGGCCTGCAAGCCAAACTTTACGATTTTTTTCCGCAAGGGAAAGATGGGAGTCATCATTTAATAGGTGCACAGCAGGGTCCATAGGAAACTGAACTCCTGTTATGTCCGTAACAATTTCGATCACCTTTCTCCACAATCTAGATACCTCTGGACACTCCCACATTACATGTAAAAAGGAGCCAAGGGTTCCATGAGGGCAAAAAGAGCAATATGGGTCAGGGGCAAATCCCATCAGATGTCTTATTCTTGGCGTTACATATGCCCTATGGCAGAATTTCAAATGTATATATCTATGATTTGGATTTTTTGAGGCACCAGAGACGTTGTCCCAAATGGTTTCCCAGTCTAATTCTTGTCCCAAATCTGTTATGTCTCTATCCCAGGCTTTCATTCCTGGTGTGGGTGTATATTTTTGGGAGTTGAATCTATCATAGAGGTATGACACTATTTGCTTTGGAGAATGTTGTAGCCAGCTTAGAATGGGATGCTCCTTTAACTCTGACCCCCAAGGAACCCTGTAGGCCCTACAGGCCGATCTTATTCTAAAATAAAAGAAAAGAGAATGCTTATCAATACTGTATTGAGATATCAACTCTTGAAAATTAAGTATTGTATCAGCCCCATTAATGTCCTGCAGTGTGTTGATGCCCTTAGCCTCCCAGTGTTTGTTAATGAAAGGTTTTCCCCCAGACAAAAGGTGACTATTATTCCATAATGGGGATGAATATGTTTTTGAAGTTTATAAATGTTTCTGCTGCCCTGAACACTTGAATCATATATGTCATAATGTAAAGTACATCTCTTGATATGCACGCCTGTGAGAGGGAAGTCTTTTAATCTAACAGGTGCTATTAATTCTTCTTCTATATTTTTCCATGCGGAATTATAGTCCTCATCTATCCAGTACCTGAAACTTCTTAATACAAACGCCCAGTGGTATAACTTGAAATTAGGACACGCCATTCCCCCATTCATTTTATCAACCTGAAGAGCTGACCATTTTAACTGTGGTCGTTTACCATTCCACACATAACCTCTTAGTAAGGCCTCCAATTTTTTCCAGTATCCCACTGGAGGTGCAAGTGGGATCATTGAGCTAACAAAGTTAATGCGGGGTAACATGTTCATTTTGATGACTGAAATACGGGCAGGTACTGAGCTTGGCAAATGTTTCCATCTATTTATATCCTCCTCTATTTTTTCCAGAATTGTTGAGTAATTCAGTTTCCCTACAGACATAGGGGAAGTATTTATTCTAATACCCAGGTATAGGACCTCATTTATGACATTAATCTTGGCTGGGAGAGATATCTTATCTTTATCTGTATTAATAAGCATAAGGGCGGATTTTGAAAGATTGACCTTATACCCTGACAGGTATCCAAAATGCTCCAGTGTTGTTAAGACGCATGGAAGCGTTTGCTGGACATTTGCCAAATAAACCAATGTATCATCAGCATAAAGTGATATTGAATGTGATGTTGAACCAATTGTAATTCCCCAGGAATATACTAAACATTTTGTTTATTTTTGTTTTAAATTGGCCAGATGCACTCAGGCAATTTTTGCAGAGGCCGCTGTAGAAAGGACGCCCGATTCGCCTCCCTCTAAACTTTGTAAGTAGCCCACACAACTAGTACTACTGTTGCTGTTTTTGTTATTATTATTAGCAATTATTACTTTAATAATCAGATCACATTAATACTACTAATTGTAATCAGTAGCCTAGTATTATTTAGCCTTGTGGCAGTAATTGTAATATATCTACTACAAGTTACATGGTCAGATAAAATGTATTTGTACAATGCAACTATGTGGTAGGATGATAGAAATGACCAAATGCAACTGTGTAACGAACAGCATGGATGAACTCTGTGTTTAAATACAGCTGCAGGAGAAGGGACATCCAGTAGTACTCAAGGGGCCAGTAACACACAGGCCAGGAACACACAGCCTGCCTCAGGTGAGTCTATTTAATAGTATTTATTCAAGCCACATCCATACTTTAAAGTACAATAGAAACATGTTAGCATGTATTAAATACAATAGCTTGTTTTCTTAAAGAAGTTCAACCACATTCATGATCATTTCACTTATTATATTAAACACTGCATGTCTGGCTATACAATATGCTTGAATACAGGTGAAGGTGAAGGGACATCCAGGACCACATCAAGCACTCTGGGCACCAGTGAAACTACACTGCCGCCTGCAGACACCTCACCCTCCACAATTCCTGCTATCCAGGGAGAACCTATAGGGAGAACCTATAGATCCTGCTGACTGGCCAGCTGTGATCCGGTAAGGACAGAGTTAGTTTGCAGAGGACCATACCAAACCAGTCCAGACTTTACATTTCCAAAAAGAGATGATGGGAGAAGCTGCCACCACAACCACTTCTACAGGAAATTAGTAAATGGGGAGAAAATCAAGAGAAGCTGGCTTGTATATTCAAGGAAAAACAATACTCTGTATTGCTTCTGCTGCAAGCTCTTTTCACAGAAAAATGACCACCTCATTAGGAGTGGCCTAAATGACTGGAAGAATTGTAGTGAGGTATTTGAGATATTTTGTAGAGGTACGTACAGTATCCATAAAAGCACTTTTGTTTGTAGAGGGTATAGTTAGGGTATAGAGGGTCATAATTTGCTTAAATGTCCTTACAGGTGCTTAAGAGTGTTTTGCACAGTTTATGGAGTTAACTTAATCCTAACTTTGAGTGTGTAATAAATTATTTAAACTAATAAAAAAGAAAATGTTCTGAAACTATTCTAGTGTTTGTTGTCCATGCAACATTTATTGTTGAACTGCAATGTAGAATAGTATAATTATAAGTGGGTGAAAAAACTGCTATGCAAAGTTAAGTGATGTTAAGTATTGTGTGTGTGTGTGTGGGGGGGGGGGGGCGCAAAACTCAATCTCGCCTAGGGCAACCAAAGGGCTAGAGCCGGCCCTGGTGGGACGTGAGGAGTGATGACCAGGAGCCCAGCTTTCAATCCTCCTTTGAGGAGCTCTCGGCCCTGGAGAAAGACCTGGAGAAGTTCAAGAGCGCCTGGTGCGCTGACGTGTGCAGGTACGTGTGGCTGACCCTGGTAGACCCTGGGTTTTCGCTGTCGTCGAAGGTGATCATGGTGGCGTTGCTGAATGTGGTGCTCCCCTCCATTGTGGCCATGTGTGTACACAGCATGCCGAGTTCCAACGTGTAGATGCCAACGACCGGCCCATTGAGGACCCAGTCTTGGCTATCCTGGAGGTGATCTGCATCATCTGTTTCTCAGCCGAGTACACTGTGCGTCTGGTTGTGGCGCCTTCCCCTCGAAAGTTTCTGGAGAAACCCCTGAACATAATCGACTTTGCGTCTATCCTGCCATTCTACTTAACTCTGGCCTTCAAGACGATTGACGAGTAAGGCAGCGAAGAGGAGAGCGAGAACCTGGAGAACGTCGGAAAGGTCCTTCAGCTGATGCGCATCTTCCGGATCCTCAAGCTTGCGCGGCATTCGGTTGGGCTCCGCGCCCTTGGTGCCACCATGCGCCACAGCCACGAGGAGGTGGGCCTCCTCATACTCTTCCTCTCCGTTGGCCTCTCCATTTTTTCTGTGCTCATCTACTCGGCCGAGAAGGAGGATGCCGACTCCGACCTCAGCACCATCCCCGTCGGTTGGTGGTGGGCCACCATCACCATGACCACCGTTGGCTATGGCGACACGTGTCCCGTTACGACGGCCGGCAAGGTGGTCGCCACACTCTGTATCATCTGTGGACTGCTCGTGGTCGCCCTACCCATCAGCATAATCTTCAACAAGTTCTCCAAGTACTACCAGAAAAACAAGGCCTTGGACGCCAACCAGTGTGCGGAAGCCGAGAAGCCTCAGGACAGCCCCTACATGCACATCCGAGTGCTGTATGCTCCGAGCCTGTACCCGTTCCTCGGTGGGATCTCCTTCAAAAACCGTGAAAGCAGTGGGGGGGACGATACAGACGCTTCCAGCCTTCAGGATGTTGAGGCTGAATATGATTTGAACACTCTTGAAAAAAATGAGTTGAAATAAATGAAGTTTATTTTTTTTCTTTCTCGTTTCCTTGCTGGCTAGCTGCTGTGGTCGAAACACATTTTACCACTGAAAGCACTTTGTTGTCCTCAGGGCTAATAAAATCTCATCTACCAGCCTTTCAACACAACAGCAACATCTTTTTAGAATGCAGGATATGTCTACTTTCATTTTCAGTTTGTGCTGATTTGAGGTTCGGAGGAGATTTAATGTTTTAGCCGCACCCTAATTGGAGAATGCACAGTGGTCATGGCAGGGAGCCAAGAAACCTAATTGAAAACTCAGGGAGTGTGTCCATTTTCCTCCCAACTGCCAGTAAGCGAGGCGAGTGTCAATCTGTACCCTTCCATTACAGACCTTATCTTTCTGCCAGGAAGTGTTCGCACTTCGCAGACATCAGACATCGTTAGACACAACAAAATACAGTCTTGGAAGGGAAGCCCAATCCAAACTATTCACCAAAAAACACAAGCGTCTCCTCTGGTTTTGAGTGAATTGATTATCTTCATTGAATTTGGCTTTGAAAGGTGCATTAACTAAAGCATCCCTGCCCAACCTTAAACCCACTCAATGCACTGTAATGATGGCCCTAAGTCATGATGACTCCACATGGAGGGTAATTGCTCCTCCTGTGGTGAAGAGACTTCAAGGTTCCGGAATGTAATCAATTTTTAAGATGCCAAACAAGAGTTTACACCAAACAATAATAGAACAAGACGGAACAGAGGATAATAGGCTAATGGTTGGACTTTACCGTCAAGCACTTGACCAAACCCATTTCTAAAATACTAAAGTTTAATGTATTGTGTAATCTGTAAAGTTGTCAACCAGACAACCTCATGTTTCTCTACCTACAATCAAGGAGTCACATTTCTTCCTTGGTTCAGTGTTGAACAAAAAAACCCCAGAGTGTGCTCAAATTGCTGATTAAATGATTCTGCACAAAACCAAAGTCTGCCTCTAACTTCTGGTCTGTTATTATAGAGTACCTTGTCCCTACAATACAAGCCTACTTCACATGAAAATGAGTAAACAGGAAGACCTAACTAAACCAGAAGTCAAAACATTTTAGACACAGGACCTAAACATACAGGTCTTGTGATCCAAAGACCTAACTGCAGATTCAAAAATACCCATTTAAAAAAAATAAACACTACCACTAATCTTTACCAGAATACCATTTGCAAAATGGTTTGAGCACTTGTAATGGTGGTACTGCTATAGGAGAAATTTGGACATTCTGGTCAGCGCAACAATGGGTACTGCACTGTCTAACAGAACAAAGTATTAACCATGAGACATCAGAAATTGCATGGTTACACTTGCTTACTGTAAATTCAGTATGAAAGTTGCAACATAAGTATAGAGTTGCAGACAAGTGTAGAGTTTGAACAGACTTAAAGAATTGTTTAAAGTACTCTAAACAACCAGACAAGATATTTGTTTTTAAGACAATCCTTTTATTTGTATAACAAGGTTGTATCACGATGACAGCATGATGCGACCTGAAGAGAGCTGTGCTCTTGACTTGGGAGAATACTTTGCACTGCTTTGGCCTACAAACAAAGACAAAGGAGTATTAAACATCAACCACAGAATACCATTGAGGAACTGAATCAAGGAGAACTCACTGCTCTTAACGCTGCTCAGCTCATTGACATTTTCAGGGGAACTAGGACATCGTCTATAGCAGAGTCCATCACTTTGTTTGTTGTCGTCACAGATGGCAGTGTCACAGTGAATGAAAATCTACAAGAGATGGGTTAAATTAATGTCAGGGTTCATAACCTATTTATAAGCAGGTAAGAAGCAGCACAGGTACCTACCTGGTCTTTAAGGACCACATTATCTTGGACAAAAGCAAACATCTTCATGTCAAAGCGTTTGAAGTGGGAAGGGAACTGGACTCTGCCATCAGCAGTTACAGGATGAATGCTTGGTAAATAACGATCATCGTGGTTTGCACACCTGTCGAGTTGAAACGTTAAGGCATTTATTCCAACCCATGCATTGCAATTCTGTTGCTTTTATAGAAAGATACTGCAAGTCAATGATTCATTTCTGAATTTGGTTAAGTTTGACAGGTTTATAGATAATTGTACCCATCAACAATGATGTCCCATCGTGGCGTGGACAGCCTCTCCTTTTCCAGGGTTGCCCAGCAGCTCTCCAGGAACAGCACAAGTTGTGGATCTGTGGACTCTAACAACTCAACCTCAAAGTAAAGGGGACGCCTCAAGGCCTCCACCACAGGATAATCCTCTTCGGTGTAAAACGTGTTGTAGGACACATCTGAGGAGGAGAACAAAGTATTGCAAAGGGAGAATCATTTTAAAATGGCAATTAAAGATTGGAAAGATACTCACCAGTTGCCAGCCTCATGCGGACCCTCATCTCCCCAAAGGCAGGCTGGGGAGGGCGGTCAAAGGAGCGATCCTCTGGGAGAAACTGCAGCATCTTGAAGTCATCGTTCTCATAGTAACAGGAGATGGTGAGTCTAGGAGCCAGAGAAGACGTTCAAGGTAAAGCCACAATACAAGTTGGTGGGGAGGGGGAGAAAAGAAATCGAAAACTAAACATACCGGTACTCTGGGTGGGAAGTGGTCTTGACATTCTTCACACCTCCTTGCTTAGACATGGTGATCTCATTCTGATAGACCATGAAGCCATCCAAGAACTACAAAGCAAAGGAAGGGTTATACATGTTAATGCCGAACGACGCATGGTAGCTCACAAAAGCTTGAAGTGAAATCTTACTGTTCGGGTTGTTCCGCAGGTGTTAACAGGGAAAGAAAAGGACGCAAATTGTTCGCTGCTGAACATGGGTTTGCACGATGGGTCCTTTAGGGTGAGCTGACTGAGAATAAGATTTGGCACCGACTCAACCTTCAGGGCCAGGACAATCATTGTGCCATTAGGGTAACACTCTGCAGACAAAAAGGCAGCAAGTGTGGCATTACAACCAAGTCACTGACCACTTCAACCCCAGTTTCATCAATACTCTAGAAAAGGGACACTGACCAGTCAGAGGCATAGGAAAGGTACAGGCCAGAGAGAAGTTGTTGAGGCTCCAATTATTGAGTGGGTCGATGACCTTCAAGTCCAGCCGACCCCCAGCAGCAGATGAAAGTACAAACTACAGACAGGTATGCAACATTGTTAATAATGAAAGTATACTTGCTGATGAAAGCCCAAGTTACCAAAAAAAAAAAAACGCTTACCGTAAATACAACATCAGATGAGAAGAAGGGCACACTCATGGTCATGTGTGTAGCATTCTTCCGGACATTGTACTTTGTTGCTAGGTCAGAGGTCAGCTCCCGCTTGCCCACAATGGTTTTAAAGTCACTGCCATGACTTCCATAGGCCACGGTGACATAGTAGCTTTCGTCATCACAAGTTCCAGTTATGACAGGGAGCACTGCAGCAAAACAAGTACACAGTTCCACAAAATGCACTGTGAAGTAGAGTGTTGAGCGGCAGAGGCAGTAACCAGTAAAAAGCGTTCAAGTAAGCACTGCAGCAAAACAAGTACACAGTTCTTCAAAATGCACCAAGACAGTATCCATGTCAAGTGTGGTAAAGACAAGGCTACCATACCAACGTCATGAAGTGTTGCTTCCAGCACAGCTGGATGAGAGAATGGGGATTGCTCAGGTAGGACAACCAGGCCAAAGCTCAAAGGAAGTGTGTAGGTCGTGAACTCCCGATCAGGATTCTGCAATATAGAAATCAAGGCTTTAATACTGGGAGGGGGGCAGGGACAAGAGAATAGAAAGCACTTGACAAAGACTTGGGGGAAGTGCGTAGACATACACTCTTCAGGACCACAGAGTCAGAGAAGGGCACTTGAAGACTGAAGCCTTTGTAACCATGGGGGAAGCGTTTCTCTTGGACATTGAAGCCTCTTGCATTGGCCTCGGCAACAGTCAGTACAACAGTGGCAAAGGTCATGTTCATCAGCATCACATCAGGAAGGAAGGTACCCAAAAGCACATCAAAGACCTGTTCCTCAGGCACAGTACCTGTGGAGCAAGGATCAATGAGCAAAGAACTTCCTTATGTAAACACAGCCAAGTTTGTTGGGATACTTACTGTCAGTCACGTGTGGAGGTCTAGGCATCATAGGGGTGGTGATCGGATACAAGACCTTATATCTGGTGAGCTGGTCAGAGTCAGCCTCCTTCCACACCACCTCAATCATGGCCTCAATAGAGTAAGAGATATGGTACTGATACTCAGGAGCATGGCTCTATGGGAGGGGGACCCACACAAAAATGGAAAAGTTTAGAGCCAATTGATTCCACCAACCAAGAGTCCCCGAACATCCAATGAGCGCTTACCTTGTAGTAACCATCAGGTCCACCCACAGGCAGTTCAATGACAAAGTGGGAATTAGTCACAGACATGGTGTAACCCCTGCTGGCCATCTGTGATTCATCAAGTCGCTCGCCATCAATGCCCATGTGCAACTCCAGCGTCTCACAGGTATTCGATGCAAGTAGTGGGTAGATGTGGCGAGGCACATACCAGGTCATCGTTTCCTCCGTGAAGACAACACCATCTGAACCAGGGGGCATAACACTGTAGCTCTTCCAACTTCAAAAACAGAGTAGTGAAAGCTGTTACCATTACTTACCAGTAGGACAAGCTGCAGCAGTGTCAAGCATGGTGACAGACCATAGGTCCTTGAAATATGTGGTAGCCTTCAGCACCTTCATTGACACACTAGCAACCTAAGATAAGGAGTTACAGGAGGTAAAAAAAATGGTTTTGTATGCTTAACAAAACAACTTTTTGTTGTTACGCAACTTACATTTTCAGAATAAACCTCAGTTGTGTCATAAGGGCTTCGGATGAGCAGTCTCGATGGGGTTGTTGCGATACCATAGCCAGCCCTTTGAGCGTCAGCCAACGGCATGGACTTCTCTTTTGGGGTGAAGAAAACCATTCGCCATATGTTGTTCTCAGAGGTCACAGCCTACAAGGCAATACAGATTTAATGTTCAAATGCAGCCTTTGTAGGCTAGATCAAATGTAACTAGTCACACTAAGGTTAAATCAAACACGTGAAGGGAGAAGGCCAGAGACAACTTGCATCAGGAACTGCAGCAGCCCACTGATCTTCAAGCATGGTCTGCTTAACAGCTGGGTCAATCGGTGGTGGCAACCTGTTCACTGACACCTAGTCAAACATAAGGTGTAGTTAATCCTAAGGGTCTTGAACCCTTTGGAGCCATACTGGGAACACCTGGGTCACTACTACATTTTTACCTCCATGTAGTTTTTGTCACACAGGATCTCACGAGCAGCCCATCGGTTGTAGTTGCAGGTCTTGGTCACCTTGTGCGTGTCCTCAGATTTATGCTCATAATGCATTCGAAGACGCAGTCCTAGTTCAAAAACCTCATCGTCCTAGTCAATGTGTTGGGTGAAAGTTTCTGGTTACCACGTTTCCTGAACAAACCAGATTAACTGATGTTACGATACATAGTCAACCATGAGGAAACATCTTCACGTCATTACCTGATTATTAGTGTGGCAGCTCAGGACTGAGGCAAACAGTTTCATGTTGCCCCAGGGGTCAGACTCCATGCGGTAGCCACACTTAGATGCCAGGCTGGGTGTGATGGGGATAAACTGACTGCCATCTGCAAGGGCAAGCTTAGGTTAATCAGGAGGGGAAAGAAACAGGGGAAAAAAAAAAAAAAAAAAAAAAATCCACAACAATTTAAAGAACTCACTGATGGCATCCACTTCCAGGTGGCTTCCAAAGCCAAGGGATTTATCTATGGTCAACCTTAAGACATTTCCAAGGCAATGAGACTTCAGGCCAGTTACTGTAGAGGAGGAAAGATCCAGGAATTAACTTTATAGCACACAGTTAAAGCTTCTTTAAACTTGCTCTCCAAAAGATGGGCAAAAACCTACTTTGTTTGAAACTATTCTGAGCAGAAATCATAACAGCCACCATCAAAAGCCATGGGACTCTACAAAACAGAAGACACCAGTTAAAAGAAACACAAGCAAACTGAACCTATCGGCAAAAGTTGTAAAACAGAGTACTCACAGTTGTAGAATTCTGGCCATTTTCTCTGACAAGGACAGGCCCTGTAACTGAAGACCCTTGAATCCTTTCTACACCACCCGCAAAGACTCAATTTGCCCCCTACAACCCACGCTAGAGAGCCACTGAAAGGTGCAATACATTTCCAGGGTGCGCTCCTAGCCTATATAAAGGGATGCACACAGGTGAGTACAATTGACATTAACGAGTGCTCATCAGTGTGTCATCATTGTCAGGTGTGCTCAGGTCATGAACCGGAGATTTCTCCTGGCTGCTAATTGGTTATAAACAAGTTGGATTCTAATAAGTTCCAGCTGTGTCGCTCAGTAGCCAGTAACATTCTATGACTTATATACTCTTGAAAGTTTGAACACACCTGAATCTGTTCAAAGTAGTTGATGTGTTTACTCATGACACAGCTGACATAAATGGCTTAATTTAGCTGTAGATTCCAGTAGTGATGGCGAAATGAAGCTTCATGAACCTTCGAAGCTTTCCAGCCAGACGTGTTGAAAAAAGGTTCACTACTCGAAACTTCGTTCGCTTTCTAGTGACTTCTGCTGGTCAATGAAAATGCGATGTAGGAAAGATTTTCTTGGGACGGTGAATTTGTTCAATTTGTTGTGGTGCGCAAGGCCAACTAAAATAACATGCACACAAACGTATGGTGAAAAAAAACGTACCTTGACTAATTCAAATTTCGTTGTATGAGAATACAATGACAATAAAGACTTTCTTTTTCTATTCTTTCTTCTAATAATCGTTTGACATAGTTGTTTAAGGATTCTGTGGTGGCACAACGGTTAGCAACGTCGCCTCATGTGTGGGTCAAGGTTCGATTCCTGACTAAAGTTAATCCGATGCTTTGGATAAAAACGCCTGTTAATTATCTGTACTCTCTTCTGTATGCTGTTGGAAAAGAAGGTAGTTAAAGTGCTTTTGGAATACTGGTCAGTACTTTTGTAAAACCAAGGGTAGTGAGAGTGCTTTTGGACAAGTGGTCAGTGAAAGTGCAGGGCAGTGAAAAGGGGGCGAAAGTGCTTTGTGCAACTTTCTCTTCCTAACTGGCTCCATAACTCTATCTCAAATAATCTATACTACTAACAACAGCAGACAATTTAAATCTCCAACTACCGCTGAATCTCCAACTACCTCTAAGTCTCCAACTATCGCTATGCCTCCAACCACTGACAACAACCACGAATACGAGATGGGAATTGGGACGTTTTATAATCGAAACTTCCCGCCAGAAATGAACCAACGAACCACTTGGTGAAGCACTTGATTCAAATAAGGCTTCGGACGTCACCAGTGACGTCATTTCGGCAAAATTGTAACGTCACTAGATTCCAGCTCTGGCCATTAATACCATGCGCTCCAATATGGGGCGCCGTTTGTAAAATGTTGCACGTTCGAAAATCCTGCTCAGTTTTGGTACATATGGAAAAAAAGCATGGCAATATTCAAATGTCACTTTTTCAAGCATTTACAGATAAATTCATGTAAATTCATGCGATAACTTTTCCAAGGATCATTTTTGGCAGTAACACAAAGTTGTTAAATAATATAAATCTTTCATCTAAATGTTAATGTTAAATGTAAATGTTAAATATAAATGTAAATGTAAATGTTAAATATAAACGTAAATGTTCGATGTTATATATAAATGTTAAATATAAGTGTTAAATGTAAATGTTAAATGTAAATACAAATATCAAATGCTAAATGTAAATGTTAAATGTAAATGTTAAATGTAAATGTAAATGTTCAGTCCACATGTCAGACTTGACGACAGAACATTACAATAATTACGGTAATTCATAGCTTTCAGTCACACTACAAGGGATACCTTGCGGGCAAAAGCGAAGATGTCGACCAACAGTGGACATCGTCGAGCAGTGCAGCCTACTCAATTACGATCGCCATCAAACACATATCATACCACAATAGCCAGACAGAGATATCTAGAAAAAAAATTACATTTTGGGAACCTGTGATCCCTTTACTGCACCCGCTGATATTTGTATTTCTATAACGTCGTAAAAGTCCCTGCCTGAGCTCCAGTTTGGAGATATTTACATCTATCTAATAGAAAATCCGTCCCCCTACACACCTCAAACACTGAAAGCCTACCAAAAGCACAGATAGTAATTTAATTTTCAGAAGGGGATGGGTTCATACCGATTTCGTCTGGAAGATGAAAACTAATAAACATCTTCATTATCAGAGCAAAGATGATTGCCATTTAATAGCTAGCTACCAGCTAGCGAGCTACATGCTGTTAGCTAGCAGCCTTTAGCCTACCCAACACTGTTCTTTATCATTTGACACAATTTCCTGGTTAACACAAGTACAACCACCTTGTCTGGCGAATGACAACTGAAATTATCTTCCCAAGTATTTTCTACTGGCATTGTAGTATGACCAGTTGGATGACAAAATACAGTAGCCTAGCCTACTTGCTTAGGTACTTGTCGCAATCTCAGAGCAGAAACCGGGCAATCCAATTTTTATCGTGTTGATGCTTTGTTTCTTGACTTTATTTCTTGATCTATTCCCGTTTTAGGTAGTTATTCTGATAAATGAGGCGACCAAAACAGGGTTACTGCTTTTATTGCAAGCTCCAAAAATAAGGCTACTTTACTGCCCACCTGAGAAAAGTTGACCCAGAAGACGTTTACAATCAGCTGGAAACAGCCGGGCTTGTCTCCTCGCCGATCTGAACAGCCAACCGAGCAACAACTGTCTGGCATTTTACTACCTATGTCAGACAATTTTAAAGCGGATATATTAAATAATCTTGAATGAAAGATGGTCAGTTCCTGTATAAATTCCAGTGGTAGACAGCTGTGGAGTGTATTTCTTGCCCGCAAGCTGGTAATTCTGACGTGACGTGAAAACTATGAAAGCCAATTACCGTAAATATTGTAAGGTTCAGTCTTCAAATCTGACATGTAGACTGAACATTTAACATTTACATTTACATTTACATTTAACATTTACATTTAACATTTACATTTAGCATTTACATTAAACATTTACATTTAACACTTATATTTAACATTTACATATAACATTGAACATTTACGTTTATATTTAACATTTACATTTAACATTTACATTTATATTTAACATTTACATTTAGATTAAACATTTATATTATTCAACAACTTTGTGTTACTGCCAAACATTATCCTTACATGAATATCTCTCTAAATGTTTGAAAAAGTGACATTTGAATATTGTTGTGCTTTTTTCCCCATATGAAAATGCTAAATGACCAAAACTGAGCAGGGTTTTAGAACGTGCGACATTTTACAAACGGCGCCCCATACTCCAAGTCTCACAATTGGTCTGAACTAATTGTTTAATAACATTGTTAACTGTTAGTCTTTTTTCCGCTCAAGTTATTTAAGTAATTCTTTTTTTGTAAGAACATATATTCATTATCCTGTTAATAGTTCATGAAAGTACTACTTGGGTGTGAAATTGTCATTCATTTCACAGTACTATAATATGACCAAATTGTCTTTCAATTGTTTTGAGCCATTGCGCTCCATTACTTTATGAGTTCACACTTAGATTAAGTTTCACTCTTTCTCCAGAAAGGTGGAGCCATTGTTTCTCTCAGGATGTCAAAGCAGAAATGCAGTGCCCTGGGTTATGAAGACCATAGGATTTGTGGTAGTGCTGCGCACACACCCTCCATCTTGTGCCTCTTGTGTCAAATGCCATTAAAACTTGTCGACTGAGTCTTTTTTAGAATTTATTTGTTCTAGAATTTAAAAAAAGGTTTACCTCAGCCAAAAGGTTCAGAGAAGATCTCAAATGAGGTTTGAACACTTCACCACAAAATAACCTTTACATAAAGTTGTAAAGAAAGAAAATCCTTTACTTGGGGTCATTCTCTTGGTGAATGTTTGTGTATTCACATAATTCTATACCCCTCTCTACCTCTAGGTTGTATACCTAAACAATCATCCTATTAAACCCATTTACTAAAAAACTATTATTTAAGTTGCCCATGTGTGTGCAATGACACTGCATAAACAACTGAATCACATTGGAAGGTATTATGGGATGTGCTAAAGAATTTGCAAATATGCTCCTTTTTCTGTTTCACGTCATGGTCAGGTCATACTGGTGTCTCAACAACCAGGAAAGCAAGTTTAAGGGCACGGTAGAGTATTGTCCCTAAAGCTAGCAAGCTAGTCAACAACCAAAAGACTGGCCTTACATTTTCATGGGGTTTATGACCAGGAAAAAAAAAACTAGGTCACCTGAACTAAACCCAAGGATGAAATATCAGGTATAGCAAGTAAACATATGGATACACTCGAAAAACAGGAAAGTCACAACATTTTAAAATTAAAAGTACGATTCAGTGTCAGTCATTATCCAAAAATAAATCCCTTCAGGACGAAATAACACCCCTCCGCTGCGCGTCGGGGTGTTGTTCGCCCCGTCGGGATTTATTTTTGGATAATGACCTCCGGACAATACATTATCCCTTACATATATATATATATATATTTATTAACATTTATATATATATATATATATATATATATATACACACACACACACATATATGAAATGATATAAAAACAACTAGTGAGGCACTGGAAGGAGAGCACCTCACAGGACAGTTGTAACCAGCAGGTTTCAATTTAGGGCCAGTGATATGGTGTTGCCCCCTGCTAAATCTATTTTCAAAGTAGGTCACTGCGGTCACTAGCAGGCTTCATTCACACATTGATTTCCAGTTTCTTCTAAATGAATCCGAGTGAATGCAAGCAAACAGTTAATTTAAGACGTCACATAACATGAATGCATTTATGCCATACAACTGCCATCTAAATACAGCTCTTGGTTTCTACCTGTGAGGTCATGAATTAGATTGAGTCTGGCATTTTATCTTCTGTGACTTACAAGACATTTAAAATAAATAAATCAAACAGACCAAGGATTGAGATGATGAAGGAACAGGCCAGGGAGAAATAGGTGATGATCGAGGTCCTCTCTGGGTTTTGCAGAGCCACATCAAGTCTGCCCTTCACATTCGAAGAGTGGACCGCCTGAAACATGGGATCACACCAAAGATTTGAAGTGCATAATCTTCAACCTAAATGGTAGACAGTCCTGATTCAATTTACTAGAAAAGGAGGACCAGCCCAGAGACACGTGTGTAGTAGGCCAAAACCAGACAGTCCCACCATGAGGATCATAAGCTCAGCCTCACACTGATTTCCACTGACTTAGAGCTCAGCATACACATGCTTCCAGATCATACACATGCACGTTCTCCTTCATGTACCAGGACCTTTTACATTAAGCTAGTTATAGCATTTAGAAAATGACACGGTTCTACAGACCCCTGCTGTTCATCGGGAGCAATTCTTGGCCAAGAATTAATATAATTTAGGCCAGTTAAAATTTGATTAAAAGTAAATCCGGTGTGTGTGGCAGCCAACTACCTCTCCATGTTTGACGTTTTTAGAAACAATGAAAAGCTGGACACAACACCTGTCTAAAATTGCCAAAATGTGAAGAAATTAATGTTCCCCCAAGACCGTCCCCTTCACTGCATCAGGACTTACTGTACCTCAATGGCGATGTCAGGAGACCCAAAGGGAACTGTTAAAGTGAAATGGGTTCCATTCTCATTGAAGCTGTACTGTTGGGCCAGCTCAGCGGTCAGCAGACTGCCACCAACCACCGTCTCAAAGTTATGGCCTTGGCTTCCATACTGAACAGTGATGTAGACGTTCATCTGATCACATGAGCCAGTTACAGATGCCAGATCTGCAAGGTAAAGGCAACAAAATACAAGGGGTTTGGGTTTCTGAAAGGACATTGAACCTCAACATTTAAACTGATAGGGTTGAATGTAGCAGGTACATCTTGATACCTGACCTACTCCCTGGCCTACTGAAAATATCTGCCATCATGTCAGGTAATGTAGCAGATTGGCAAGCTTACCGCTCACTAAGAAATATAATA
The DNA here is from genome assembly GCF_900700415.2 of Clupea harengus. NCBI lineage: Eukaryota > Metazoa > Chordata > Actinopteri > Clupeiformes > Clupeidae > Clupea > Clupea harengus. Next base: position 18,668,807 of record NC_045166.1, read on the forward strand.
ACTAAATTAAATAGACAAGAAAAAATATTACTATCATTTTAAATTTGAGGAGTGCCATGGAGACAGTAAAAAACTTTGAGAGTACCTAATGATGATATGGGCAGAAGTAAAATGGCCAAAACACCTTCATTTATTGAACTGAATGGAGAATTCATTACTAAACCATCTGATATAGCAAACTACTTCAATAATTACTTTCTCAGTAAAGTGAACACACTAAGAAATCAAATGCTGCCTGTGAGTGGTGGGCTGTCCAAAGCTATAATACAAAATCATATTATGTGTGGTAAGGATTGTGTGTTTGATTTCAAGCCAATCAGTGCTGATTTTATGGTTAAGATACTTCACACAATTAAGTGTGATAAACCTTGTGGGTTTGATAATATTGACGGCAGACTGCTTCAGTTATCAGCTAAATCAATTGCTAAGCCTGTAGGCCATATTTTCAATTTATGTTTTAAGGAATGTGCTTATCCTGATTTGTGGAAAATTGCAAAGATTACTCCTCTGTCAAAAAACAGTAGGGAGCCATTTACAGGTTCAAACAGTAGGCCTATCAGCATTTTACCTGTCTTGAGTAAACTTTTGGAGGGAATTATATTTAAGCAGATCCAGCAATATCTTGCAGAAAACAACATTAACTCAGATATACAGCATGCATACAAAGCAGGTTACTCTACAAGCACTGCACTGACATGTCTTAGTGACGAGTGGTTCAAACAGATTGACATGAAGTCAGTTGTTGGGCTGGTGCTCTTGGATTTCAGTGCAGCCTTTGACATCATAGATCATGAGTTAAGGGCTATTTAGTGAACAGGCAACAATGTGTTATGTTCAATGGCTCCCATTCAAATATTGAGACACTTCAGTGTGGAGTTCCTCAGGGAAGCTGCCTTGGCCCCCTTCTCTATTCTATTTTTGTAAATGACATGCCATATGTATTTAAAAAAAAATGCAGGAATGGGGATTTATGCGGATGACACGACTATGTATGTATCGTCAGAGAGCATTGAACATGTTAATGAGGTGCTTCAACTAGAGTTAAAGCTGGTTTCTGAATGGATCATGGAAAATAAGCTGAAGTTGAATGTCTTAAAAACTAAATGCATGGTAATAGGTCCTAAATATGCTCTCAGGACAGATAAGAAATTAAGCCTCTCTTTAAAGGGTGCTGCTATGGAACAGGTTAAAGAAGTCAAACTGTTGGGTGTCACTATTGACGAAACACTGTCATGGTCCACTCAGATTAATAATACAGTGGTGAGAATGATTAATGGTATCTATGCCATCAGAAGGAGTGCTCATCTGCTAACTAACACAATTAGACTAGTCACACAATCTCTAGTTCTGTCAAATCTGGACTACTGTCCTGTTATTTGGTCTAGTGCATCAAAGCAAGAACTCAGTAAACTTCAGCTTGCTCAGAACAGAGCGGCAACACTAGCACTTCACTGCTCTGTTAGGAGTAGTGTGGATGTTATGCATGCCAGGCTGTCATGGATGAGGGTGGATGAAAGACTGGCATGTAGCCTTATTCTGTTTTTAAATCATGTGTATTCCTCACAGAAACCTGTCAGCTTGTCTTTACAGCTATCACCTGCAAATGAGAGACATGGTTATAATACTAGACAGGCACTAAGTGGTCACTTTACTTTTCCTCTACCCAGAACCAATGCACTTAAGAAAACAGTAATGTACAGAGCCATTGCATACTGGAATGTGCTCCCCTCATATGTGACTAACAAGAATAAATGTGATTTCATAAGGAAACTTAAGGCAGCTATAATTAGAAAGGAAATTATAGTAGATTAGATTATTATTTTAGGTATTTAAGGGATTTTAGGTATTATTTTACTTTTAATGTAAATGTTGTTTTTTAAGTCTGTGTTTTTGTGATCATGCTGTACTGCATTTTATGTATTTATATTGTAATATTTTTGCCTGGACCCCAGGAAGAATAGTCTCCACCATGGTGTAGACTAATGGGGATCCTTAATAAACAATAAACAATACCGAAACAGTCTGTCTATTAGTATTAATTTCCTGTACTTCCAAACATTTTCCAATATGTAGTAGTGGCTTAAAAATCAAAGAAACTCAAAATAACCAGAAGATCTCATAACAGACTTAAGAACCAAAAGACTCATTAACGGGCTATGGTTTCACTCGTCAGCGTCCACACACACACACACACACACACACACACACACACACCTTACCAGTATCATCCACTGCAGCTTCCAAAACGGAGGAATAAGAAAACGTGGTCTGCTCAGGTTGAATGAGAAAGCCAAACACTATGTGCAGTCCGTAGGTCACCGTCTTAACATTGGGATTCTGTGGTGGCAACACATTTGAATAATCCATTACAGTGTTGCCCATTCGGGCCTAGATACATTAATATCTGGTGGTGGTTTCAGAGTAGAATGAACCATACCCCTGTAACGGCTGTTGGATGAGAGAAGGGCACTTGTAGTCTGAAAGCTTTAGAGCCATTAGGAAAGACATGCTCTTGGATGTCAAAACCATTGGCTGTGGCTTCAGCTAGAGTCATCACGGCAGAGTCAGTGGTGATGTTAATCAGCTCCACATCAGGCAGGAATGTGCCGAAAAAGATCTTGAACATGCCTTCCTCTGGAACAGTGTCTAAAAATGGCACACATGCAATTGAGAAATCAGTAAAAATGTATATTTTTAAACAAAATCAATCTATTTAGTGACTTGAATGCAGTTCAATAAACAATTTCATATTTTAGGCTGAGACTGTTAATGTCTTCATATCTGGAATTTCTTAGGACTCCTTATGAGGATAAGCATTGCAGCTTTGCATCAAAGACTGGGTGAGCAGCCATGGAAATTATAATGAACAGTATTCATTATGCAGCTTGCTGTGCTATGCCATTACAACCAATGCCCCCCTTTTCCTTACACTTAAGCCTGCACTGAATAATAATACATACACCCAACATACCACTGTCTGACATAATGACAGTGGATGATGGTGCATATAATTCAGTGACATGCACATTACATGTAAATACTTGGTGGTCTCCTAGCCCACTTTCAACAACCCGCCTAATCTTGTTTGCCTCAGAGGCATTGAGAACAGTACACATCATCGCTACGCCATCCAATGGGTGCAATTGATAAATATTGCGCAAACGGTTTATTTTAGACCACGCCTCCATCCCCGATTTACGAGGATGCTGCATATCTTTAGACCATAGATCAATGTCCTGGGGTTTTGCCGGTTTATAACTATATACTGCATTTCCACCAGCATGTCTGATTGTCAAAGGTCGCAATCTGGCTGGTCCATTCAAATCCATTCCGTCATCACTGTCCTCACACACGTCACTGTCTGTGTGGGGTGCCATGGCTGACTGCAGCATCTTTCGTGTTGCTGTCTGAGCTACTTCCCTCATTTCATGAAAGGGGTACAAGGTCTCGCCAGGTAACGTCAGTTTATCAGAAGCATTAATCCCAGCCTGAGTCATTAAAAGTTTCTCCGCCTTTCGCGATATCACATCTTCCGCCAACGCACGGACCTTATTTTTTTCCACAAGTAATTGTCTATCCGTCTCAGCCTTTTCGGCCTTCAACTTTGACAACTCCTTAGACAATTCCTCATATTTCTCCTTTTCCTCATGACAATATCTTTCTGTCTCAGCCTTCTGGACAGCTTTTTGCTTACGCGTAACTTGACTCAGAATTATCAAAGCATACGGCAATTTGTTTTTGCCCGACATTCGCTGCATTTTTCCCCACGCGCGCTTTGCATCGTCAATAGGCCACAGATTATCATTGTCAGGCACAATGTCATATTTAGTTTCTAGCTTCCTTTGAACCACATCTACTTTCAAATAGTTATTAAGAAACCCTTTTACTGATGTAATTATGGTTCCTTCATCAATTTCAGGCACATCTCGCCCACCCTTAGTATCGGTGGATCTCTGTTTAACTTTCTCGTTCTTTCCAATCATTTTGGCTTTTGCCACAACACGAAAAACTAGATCTCAGGGTATTATCTTTCCTCCTGATGAAACTCACTATGTCAACAGATGGTCGTTTGTGATTTCAGTCGTAATTTTCAAATTAAACGTCTGATTTCGACAAATTATTCCTCTTCAATACAAAACGTCTCTATTATGCAACCAAAACCAGTTACCTCATCTATCACAGTCTCACACACTGTAAAATACGGGAAAACTGCGATTTAATTCTACAAGACCTCCAAGCATAGGCGGAGATCCCGGGGGGGACGTGCCCCCCCTTACCATAAAGTTGTCCCCCCCAACAATCATTGAAATTTTAATTTTAATTTTATTTTTTGAATTTTTTTTTTAAAATAAAAATACGACGACACAAGCGGTGCTAATTATAGATGCAAAACAATGTGTTTTTTAAGTGTTGAAAAAATCATGTTCCCCCTATTCCTCAAAGTGGTTTGGTTCACATGCTGTTTCCAACGGGCAGGGCTACCGGCAGCTCCGTGTTTCAGTTAATCAGCCCAGTAGCCTACACGGTCAGATTGTCAGACTGTTTCCTACTCTGTCCCCTGTCGCTGCCGCTATGATACACGATATGTCAAGAGATTTACCTCATTCTCGAACGCAGTAAGAACATGTAAAGAAGAAGTTTTTTTCTAAACTCCATTTACGAAGTTCCAATCGATATGCACAAGTATACATACGTTTATTAATGGATTGGCATGACAACGTGAACGTTTGCCGATAACACACGCATGCCGGTAATTAACACAGTTAAGATAGCTAGCTAGACAGTCTAGGACACTGTCCTGTCAGGTTCATGCTAGTTAATAAACGTAGGTCTACATCTCAGTGCCTCTCCAGATTTGTTAAATTATCTGAAGTTAAATGAATGTCATCTTTTTCTGCGGTCCATGAACTATGCTGGTATCATAATATGGAGTGACAATGGCGCAGGAGGTAGAGAAGTTGTATTATAATCAAAAGGTTGCTAGTTCAATTCCCTGTTGAGCTGTTTTATAACTTATTTTGAGCATCAAGTTCTCTTGAACTTATTTGTCTGTGAATAGATATTTCGTGTTAGTACATTTAATGCTGTTTAGATAATTCTAAAATGACTTCGAATTTCTGTTTGTAAATGTGATAAGAGAATTCGGTATTTAGCAGTTTATGCTAGCTCTCGTGAAAGCAATTTTTTCATGTCCCCCCCCCGGAATTACACTCTGAAATTTGACCATGTATTGTCCCCCCCTACAATGAAATGGGATCTCCGCCCCTGCCTCCAAGTATTAATAAAGTTAATTGTCAGGAATCACCAAACACCTAGCTTTAACACAAAAACACAGCTGAAGCCTTCCACTTCACTGAGTTAAAAAACACAACGGTAGTACCCTTGCTATGCAACCTATCCAATAATGAGCAGTTTACTCTGCGTTCATCCTGCAAAAATCAATACTGGAAACTATTTGCGCCAGGTCTACACGTTTTGTATGTTTTTTCCGAAAAGCGCATACAAGCACCTTAACACATACAACACACGGGAAATTCTGTCCCGCAAAAACGTCTCGGTTCCTTAAGCAGGAACCAGATATAACAGTATGGTACATGACGTCAAGTCATGGGTACAAAACAAAGCATTTATCTATTAACGCCTGAAAGGCCTCGAGATCTGTCAGCGCGCGCTCCTGAGCCCGCCCCTCGGGAGCCCTTATCTTATTACGCGCCCACAGAACTGCCTCGGACACTGTACACACCAACTTTGTTATATCTGGTTCCTGCTTAAGGAACCGAGGTTACGTAAGTAACCGAGACGTTCCTTATCGCAGTTCACTGCGATATAACAGTATGGGACCCTATACATTCCCGCGTGATAATACAGTGGCAGCCAATTACACACACCAGCTTTATGCCCTCATGGAGGTTCATACGGCCGCTGGCGGTGAACATATTAACAGGGCAACCTTTATCATAGGCGGCAAGGATCGCGATCCTGCGCCTTTAGGAAACCACCCTGGAGTGATTCATGTGCAACAAACATGTAGACACCGATGAACACACTTATCATATACATCGTTCTCAGGTCAGGGGATTCAGAGATCGCTTGCCTGCAGAACACCATGAATTTCACAGGCCACCTTTATCATAGGCGACAGGAATCCGTGATCCCGCGCCCGTAGGAAAACCCTGGGATGTTTCATGTGCAACATAACATGTAGACACTAATGAACACACTTATCATATATATCGTTCTCAGGCCAGGGGATTCAGAGATCGCTTGCCCGCAGAACGCTATGAAGAAAACTAGGTTCAGCCACATCTAACATAGAATCTAATGAAAGTGTGGCGAGAACTCCAGCTTGCAGCTTTGCAAATATCTTCCACTGAGACGCCCTTTAGTAAGGCCCAGGAAGACGAGACCCCCCACGTAGAGTGCGCATGCAACTTCTCCGGGGGATCTAAAGACAAGCTCTTATAAGACAACACGATAGCCTCTACTATCCAACGGGAGAGGCTCGGTTTTGATAGAGGTCTGCCTTTTGCGCGTGCACCGAAGCACACGAATAGCTGATCTGACTGTCTGAAAGCTCTAGTGCGCTCTGCGTAACAGCGGAGAGCGCGCACTGGACAGAACTTATTAAAACGTTCCTCCTCTGCTGACGCAAAAGGAGGAGGCGAGAAAACTGCTAATTCAATCACCTGATTGCGGAATGGGGTTACCACCACTTTAGGTGTGTAAGCAGCATTAGGTCGCATAACCACTCTGTCACCAGCGATCGAGAACTGAAGGCACGATGGACTGACTGACAGGGCTTGCATGTCACCAACGCGTTTTGCTGACGTTAACGCCAGCAGCAGCGCGGTCTTTAAAGAGACAAACTTTATGTCCACTGTCTTCAGGGGCTCGAACGGAGGCCCTGTGAGAGCACGTAACACCACTAGCAGATCCCAAGAGGGTATGAGGTGTCTCTCTGGCACCCTGAGTCGTCTCACCCCCGCCATAAAGACTGCCAGGAGAGCTGCCATTAATGCCTGCGTGGCAGGCTGAAATGGCAGCCATGTACACTTTGAGAGTAGAAGCCGCCTTCCCCTCATCAAACAAATGCTGTAGGAATTCTAGAATAACGCCCAGCGCGCAGTTAATGGGGTCATGCTGACGCGCAGCACACCACCGCTCAAAACTGCGCCACTTCAGCGTATACAGAGCCCGTGTCGATACAGCTCGGGCGCTCTGTATTGTAGCCACCCCCGCATCTGACAAGCCTGACGCTATGAGCCTGCACCTCTCAGGTGCCAGGCTCTGAGACGCCACCACTCTGGATGGGGATGCCACACGGTCCTGTGCGCCTGCGTTAGGAGGTCTCTCCGCAGAGGCAGCTCCCAAGGCTGCTGCACTGACATACTGACTAGATCTGCCACACACGGCTGATTGGGCCAGTGGGGGGCTATCAATATCAATTCCCTGCCCTCGTCCGCTATCCTGCACAGCACCTGCTGGAGGAGCGGGATCGGGGGAAAAGCATATAGGTGTAGAGCTGGCCACTGGTGGCCCAGCGCGTCTATGCCTAGTGGGGGATCGTCGCCCCCTAGCAAGAACCAGAGCGGGCAGCAGGTGTTCTGCCTGTGTGCGAACAGGTCCACCTGCGCCCTGAAAAAGCGCACCTAGATCTGGTCTATCACTTGTGGGTGAAGACACCAGTCTGCTGCTCGAGGATCGCCCCTCGATAACAGGTCCGCACCGTAGTTGAGGTGACCTGGTATATGAACTGCCCTGAGGGAAGGACGTGCCTCGCTGCCCACAGGAGCAGGCGAGCCCATCGTGCCCGACGCGGCGAGAAACCAGGGGGTTCTCCAGATCGCCAGGGGTTTCCTGCATCTGGAGGACACCACTACTCTGCGATGCCTGTCTGTGACTGCGTTGATCCTCATAGACAGGTACCATATTTGGAATGGCTGCATACGCAGCATCCCCAACGGGAGCGCTATGACAGCTGACGCCATCATTCCTAACAGGCGTTGGCAGCACAGCGACGAGACTGACTGTCCCAGTCGGAACTGGCGCACGCATGTTTTGATGGCATTTATTCGTTCTTGAGACAGCCTGACCTCCATGGTGGAGGAGTCTAGAATCATGCCTAAAAAATGCGTAATTTGCCTCGGGCACAAAACGCTTTTTTTTTTTTTTTTATCACAAAGCCCAGTCGATACAGGTGCGCCACCACTAGATGGCCGTCCTGCACCGCTGCAGCCTTTGAATGAGAAGCAACTGACCAGTCACCCAAACAATTGTATACGCGTAAGCCGCGTAGACGTAACGGAGCGATGACTGCTTCTACGCACTCTGTGAATACCCTCGGCGCTAAAGATAGGCCGAATGGAAGTGCGTTGAATTGGTACGCTATTCCTCCGAACGCAAACCTCAGATATCTCCGATGTCTGTGGTGGATCGCAGTGTTAATTTCGTTGACGAAAACTATGACGAAAAATATTCGTTAACGACCTTTTTCCCGTGACTAAAACGAGACTAAGACGTGACGAAAACAGATCTTTATGAATAAAAACTATGACTAAATCTATTTTAACTTTCGTTGACGAGACGAGACGAGTCACAATTGT